>NW_020539014.1:0-29388 GCF_003426905.1 Ctenocephalides felis
TTTTTAAAAATTAGAATCAATTCTTATAAAAAAATATTATTAAAAGAATACCTTTAGTAATTATTTTTTATAGCAATATAGATATAAAAATATTATTTATATCCCATGTTAAGTTTATTAGCATTTGCCTATGATACTTTTTTTAAACCCAGAGAAAAATGTTGAAGATTGATAAGTAGAGAAATAGATACAATGATTGCAGAATATGATTCAAAAACTTGTAGAGTAAAATTAGAACGAAGCGCTTTTTTCTTGGGTCATTGTGTTTATAGCTCTAAAGATACAAGAATGAATTTAATAACTGAAGAAGTAAACAAACTATCTTTTCGCTAACGACTATTAATAAAAAAACAATGTCAATACGTTTTAAGAATAGTTAAAAAAATTAACCCTATGTTTAGATGGTTACTAGCAGTTGTCAGCACTTGGTTTAGCCCTTCACAAAAGAAATGTGCTTCAATAAGCGAAGATGTAAATACGATGGTAGCTAAATATGATTTAAAATGGGATAGGTTAAAATTGGAGAGAAGTGCTTTTTTGAGACCCGAGAATGAATTTATTAAGTGATGAGGTCGATAAACATTTTCTAGTTCTTGAAGATAGAGGAAATTTATGTAAAAATGTAATTCAAACAGTTTTAATTCAGTGTAACGAACTTATCAAAAGAGATGATGATGAAAAATTAGCTAATGAGATCAAAGAAATAGTAGAGTGTTTGGATAAGATACTTATTTTAGACAGCTGCGATGATGATTTGGATTATGAATATTTATTTAAAGACGATATGAAAAAAAAATCAAGAAGAAATATTTTGTTTGGCTTGTAATGAACAGTTACATGAAGCTAAACAGTGTCCATTATATATATACATGTGCAATTTCCATATTTTGATGATCTATTGCCACCAAAACTTTGCAGTGAATTGATTCAAAAAGCTTGTTTTTGCAAAATTATGAGAAAATTGTTCCCGTTTAATTATAAAAATTTTGAAGATTTTAAGTCTGAGATGACATGCGAACAACTTAGAATTTTTGCAAACAGAGGAGAAGATGTTATAACAAAACAACCAAGTACTATATATAGAAAAGAAGCAACTAGAGCCCCTAAGCCTACAGAGAATGCAACGTGTTCTGAACCTGGTCAAACAGAAGAAGCCTTTCCTAGAAGATAACGATAAACAAGCAGAATGTATTAAAACTAAATTAAATTCTGAAGAATGTTCGTTTAATTTAATAAATGATAAAATGACAAAATAAAATAAGATATCAGATTTAGATACAAATTTAAACGAGGAAAAAACTGAATCTGATTTTGTACCTGATTCTAAAAGCAAACCTCATTCAGAAGAAAATGATAGAAAGTTTGATTTAAATCCAAATTTACAAAGAAATAGGAAACAAGAAGAGATTAATATTTTCGATGAAAAATCTGTACAACAAATGAAAAATTTAGAAAGCGTAAAGAAAAAAAGAACAACCAGAAAATGACGATTTAATCAAACCAATCGCTGATTTACAAATAGATAAAGGTATTGACTTTGAACCAAAAGATTGTCTCTTAACGAAACCGAACATGTTACAACCCTTACAAATAAAAGGGGAAGAATTTCAAGGAGCTTATGGATGGGATAAATGCTATTGTATGATAATTGAAGAAACAGAAGATGAAGAAACAGAGGAGTACGAAACAGAAGAGGAAGAAACAGAAATAGTGTGTTATACGAGTAGTGTTGTTGGAAATTATTATTATGACATATATAATAATACACTGCCCACTATTTACGAAGAATCAGGTGAAGAAAATGAATCACAGCCAGAGGAGGAAGTCAATTCATCAGATAGTGTAAATGATTCAATTAATTGGCAACAAAAACCAACCCCTCTCCCAGGAGTCAAAAGTAAATTTGATTCTCATGAAAATGAAGAGTTTCCGGTACATGATTAGAAAAAAGAATATGCAAACAAAGATCAACAAATTACAAACACGTCAGCTAATACTAAAGGGTTGCATATGGCTCAGATTGAAAAAATTACAATAATTCCAGAAACTGCTGTGGAATATAGTGTAGAATATAAGAAGATAGAAAGAAAGTCTATAAAAGTACAACAAGAAGGGAAAGTCCTTGTAGCAGATGAGGTTTTAACAGACATTAGAGAATCTAATGAAATAAAAAGAGTGATTTTTGATAATAATAAAGAAGCGTTTTACGATGAAAGAAAAAGAAAAGAGGAGGAAGAACTTTTAGAATTCGAAAGGCTGGAGAAAAAGAAAAAGAATTACAAAAAGAAAGGGCGAAAAAGCAACATTTTTAGAGTTACTTGAAAAAGATAGTGGTGTATCATTGAATGATAGTAGAAATAAAGAAAAGTGTCATAAAGAGAATATAAGTAAAGAAGATGGATATTAACCACAATAATTCTGATACTGATAAAACTAAACAAAAAATATCCGGAAAAGGTATTATAAGTGTAGAATCTAATTCTAATTTAAATAATTTTAGTCAAGAGAAAGGAATATACTATTCTAAGAATCTTAGGTATTTTAAAATTTTTTATTATTTTTTCTTATTAATTTTATGATTTTTTGAGATATGTTTTAATAAAAATTTTCAAAAAAACAAAAGAAATCGTCATTAATGTTTTTATTTACAAAATTATAATTTTGTATCGTTTCAGCTTGAAATTTTTGCTTCATTTGATATTATCAGAATCAATATATTATATAATCATAGTTTTATGAATTAAAAATCAATATTTTATATTTTAGATTGTCTTGATACGATAAAATTAAATAAACTTTGTAAAGATTTTTCATGAGAATCCGACTCTAATCAATTAAAATTTTGGTTATAAAAGAATTCGATTGTTATTAAAAACTATTTTTCTTTTTAGATGAATGTCGTTAGGAATCTTCGTTATAAAAGTAATTACCAAAAATTTAGTTTTCTTGTTAACTTCCCGTAGGGTAAGTTATTGTAATGGGCCGAAAATCGGAATTGAAAATTTTTACATTTCTCGACGTTTTGAAGGTTTCTGAACGTTTTGGCATACCTCAGAAAAAATGGATGTGTGTGTGTGTGTGGTGTATATGTATGTATGGATACAAATTTCCAGTCACGTTTTAGGGCGCACGGATCAACCGATTTGAATGGTTCAAAAACATTCGATTCCTATTGATAGGGAAAAGAGCTGACTAGATTCTGGCAAAGGCAGGTCCAGCCGTTTCGGAGATACGGAGCAAAGAGTGCAGAAAATAGAAATCGAATTTTTGAAAGAACGGAGTATCCGATTTGAATGATCTAAAAAACATTCAATTAGTAATGATTGGGAGAAGTGTTTATCAGTTTTTGGCAAAGGCAGGCCCAGCCATTTCGAAGATACGGAGCTAAATATGTAAAAAATGGCAGTTTTTGAGAGAACTAAGCGTCCGATTTAAATGATTCAAAGAACTTTCTGCTTGTCTTAACAAAATAATTGATTTTAAATTTTTTTTTTTTTTTTTTTTTTTTAGTTTTTTGTATATCGAACATATTTCAGATTTTATTCTATTATTTTATATTAGGCAATGATACAATATTTATAATAATCTATTTGAAAACATTCAGTATTCAACGGGAAGTTCCAGCAATTTGCCTTAAGGCACGATGCCATAATAGCCTCAAGACAGAATTCCACTTACAGCTAGTTTTACTTTTACATTACATATGAAGTAATTATAAGTATAAGTATTTTACTCATTTTCATATTTATTTTAAACGTCATGCAACATGGGTTTCGTTGAAGTTTGATCTTTGAACTCCCCGAAGAAAATTGTAAGCTACTGTCACACTTGGAATATTCGAATAATTTGAATATTTTTCAGAATGAAACATGTTATTCATAAATCATTTGTGATAGTTGCGCCTTAAGTTGGTGTCTTCGAAAATGGAGACAATGTTATCGCCGAGTTTTGATCATACAAAATGTGGAACGTGTGATAAATTTATAATTATTATAATAAAAGTTAAATACTAATTTACATATGCATGTATGGATACTATACATTTACGGTAATGTCTATATGTGGTTATTTACTGCTTATAATTTGATATTTCTGAAATAAAAGCCTGTTTTGTTCCATAAAAATCAAAAATCAAAATACAACAAAAAGCAACTCACAACAAACAAAATCAAAAATTTAATCAAAATTAAAGTTTGCTCGTCACTAGAGTCCATTTTGTAGATTTTAGATTGCTATTTATTTTGTTCGTCAGTAGAGTCCTCTTTTTAACTTCCCGTAGGGTAAGTTATTGTAATGGGCCGAAAATCGAAATTGAAAATTTTTGCATTTCTCGACGTTTTGAAGGTTTCTGAACATTTTGGCATACCTCAGAAAAAATGGATGTGTGTGTGTGTGTGATACAAATTTCCAGTCACGTTTTTAAGCGCACGGATTAACCGATTTGAATGGTTCAAAAAACATTCGATTCCTATTGATAAGGAGAAGAGCTGATTAGTTTCTGGCAAAGGCAGGTCCAGCCGTTTCGGAGACACGGAGAAAAGAGTGCAGAAAATAGAAATCGAGTTTTTGAGAGAACGGATCATCCGATTTGTATGATTCAAAAAACATTTAGTTCGTAATGACGGGGAGTCATTATTAGTTTTTGGCAAAGGTAGGCCCAGCGGCTTCGGAGACACAGAGCTAAATACTTCTCTTTAGAAATTATTATTCCATTTAATGATCTTGCAAGATTTAGGATTTACAAATTGTTACTAGTTTTCTGGAACTTCTCCTAATAATCAAAATAATTATTTTTTTAGTATATATTTATATATTATTTTGTAATTACTCTATTTATCTAATATATCTAATTGACTTGGATGATTTTCTATTTTTTTCTGTTCACTCGAATGATTCACTTACCATACGACGAACTTATTTATTCTGGTAGTTCTGGTGAGGAGAATTGTTTCTTGGAAATGTTTAATGTAACGTCATATTTAAATTAATAGGATAAATTGAATAAAAATACCGCATTTAATTGTATTTAAACCATATTATATTTTATCAAATAATATTAACATAAAAGTTATCAAAATCTCGTTTCATGCTCGAAATCTTTTCATTTACAAATTCAGTCAAAGTAATTTGTTTTTTACTAATGTAATTTGTGTAGTACAACTCGACAAATTTGCAATATATTTAAAAAATGCATATATATATAAGAATTCTGCAAACAATAACTTCGGTTGATATAAAAAATATCCAAAATAAAATTTAAAATTTATAATTATAAAACCATGCTTATTCAATTGAAAATAAACAAATGAGTTGATGGTAGTTCAAATTTATTTATTTTTTGTATAATTTCTGGCGTGTTTTTTCATTTTAGGTGAAAGTATAGAGTCTTGTTATTATTTTGATAGCACAGTTTAATTTATTTTTATAAAATTACGACACGGCATAATTATTTGGCCTAGAATTTTGTTGGCACCTTCGGAAATCTATGCCTAGAGTCAACAACTCACTCGAATATATTTTTAGTTTGGCTTTGACGAATACTTGAAATAATTCGATGGGACATTTGACTTATTTCTTTTAACATTTCTATAATATGTATACATATAATATGTATATATGCATGTATATATAATTGTATATTTGTGTGTACGTGTAATAATTATCGGTAAGTGTTTAGCCGAGATATCGTGACTTAGATAAACGACACCGTATTTCCTTGTTTTAAAATTGAAGTCATAAGTATTTTATTATGTCAGCTACAAAATGATATATGGACATTGTGAATATTACACACAAACGGACACATTCGCATACATAGATAAAAATACACTATATTTTATATACAAGTGCAAAAAACTTTAAAAAAAATCAAACGTCATTTTAATTATTTACTACCTTAAATGAATAAACGTATTTATAGCTAGGTATAAGTACAATTTTGCCTTGAAGATTTATTAAAATGCTGTCGATTTATTAAAACTAACCATTCTCGAGTCGACAATAGGTCAAATTTTGTCATACACACATAATTTTTCCAATTTTGTCTCAAACGATTCAAAATGACTTAAAACGCCAAGAAAACATAAAATTAACAAATCAGATTTTGAAATATAGAATTTTTCTCCAAGAAGTTAATTAGAATTCAATATAGAAAAAGAAATTGCACCAAGAACTTTATCTCTCTTTTTTCTTCCCCTCTTTCTCTTTCTCACACTATTTCTTGCTTTCTCTTTCTCACTCTCTTTCTTTCTTGCTTTCTCTCACACTTTCTTTCTTGCTATCTCTTACTCACTTCCTCTTTCTTTCTATAACTCCCTCTCTCTCTCTCTCTCCCTCTCTTTCCTACTGGAAGTTAATTACTATTAATCAGGGTACTTAATTTATAATTATTATATAAAAGTAAAAAAACAGTAAAAATGTAATAAGATAGTTTGGATTAAAATGGAGACAAATTTGTAAGATCAATAAAGTAAGAATATTTATAAGATTATTAAAATATTTTGAATTAAGATAAGATCAGATAAAGCAGAAACCAAACTAATCAACTTTTTTTTAAAACTTCCCGTAAGATAAGTTATAGTAATGGACCAAAAATCAAAAATAAAATTTTTTGCATATCTTCACGTTTCAGAGGTTTCTCAACATTTTGGCATACCCCAGAAAAAATTGATGTGTGTTTGTGTGTATGTATGTAATGTATGGATACAATTTTTCGTCCACGTTTTCGGGCGCACGGATCAACCGATTCAATAGTTCCAAAAACATTCGATTTCTATTGATAAGGAGATGTGCTGATTAGTTTCTGACAAAGGCAGGTCCAGCAGTTACGGAGATAAAGAGCAAAGAGTGCAGAAAATAAAAATCGAGTTTTTGAGATATCGGAGAATCTGATTGGAATGATCTAAAAAACATTCCATTAGTAATGATTGGGAGAAGTGGTTATTAGTTTTTGGCAAAGGCAGGCCTAGCCATTTCGGAGATACACGGCTAAATGTGTAAAAAATGATAATTTTTGAGAGAAATAAGCATCCGATTTTAATTTTTCAAAAAAAAAATTTGCTTTTGTTGACATTATGATTATTTTGGGAAAAATATATTTTACTTTAATTTCCAAAAAATTTTTTGAGTATCGAGAATAATTCGGTTTTTCAAAATTTTAATTCCGTACGGGTAGTTCCAGCAATTTGCCTCAAGACAGAAAATGCCATCAATCACCACTAGTTTTATTTTAAATTTCACGCGAACGAAATCTCGAATACAACTAAATTCGGCTACTTGTCAAAAAAAAATATCAAAATCGGTCCAGCCGTTTCGGAAGTTACTAGCCTAAACTTAGAGATAAAATTTTAAAAATGACAATTTTGTTATAAGTATGCATTTTAGTTATATTCGTAAACATGTATTAAAAAACAACTACTTTAGTATTACAAACATACCCTTTAAATTTTCTTAAGAAAACAATTGTTCTAGGTTCAAATTTAAAAGAAAACATTAAATTTGAAAATAAATAAATAATGAAAAAGATCATGATTTGATCAGTAAAACCATACGAAAAACCCTTTCGCTTAAACTTGTGAATCCAAATGGTAAATTTTAAATGAGACATTTTTCTATAAAAAAAGAAGCTTGATAAAACTTCATTTATATTTAACAAGTTCAGGCCGGGGCCGATATTCGTTTGTTTTGTTATGAGGCGGCGCTGAAATGAACATCGCGCTTCATTTGGCGGCGCATGATTATTGCCTATTCAGACCTGCATACGCCTTGTTTGTTGCTCTGCAGTACAGTGAGATCTTATTGTGCAAGTTTTGTAACTCGTGCCGTTTTTTTCATTCTGACCACAAATTTCCGACAGTAAATATAATTAGAAAGGTGATTAGAATGTTTTTTTTAATTTTTACCCTCATAAAAAATGGATAACATGGATATGGAAGTAAGTGATTCGGATGAATCTATAATTAGAAGCAAGAAAAGAAAAGTGACAAGATTACGAATAGTTTCTTCCTCTTCAGACGAGGATTTTGTTAATTTTATCAATGAAGAGAACGAGTGTTCATTCAAACAATATTAGATTTTATGTTATTTTAATCGTATTTGAATTTTTTGTATAAAACTGTATTATTATGTTTGTTATTGAACAAAACTTACAGTTCTGATACATTTTTGATTATAATTATTATTGAAAATAAATGTTTTTAATGACAGTTTAGTGTGGGTCACCGGTGACCCGCGCCGACCGATGAGACAGTTTAGTGTGGGTCACAAATAGTTTTAGTAGAAGAACCCGAGCGGAAATTTAAATAGGGCACGTAATAGGGCTGGCCCAAAATTAAGTAGGGTCCCGATCCGGCAGCCCTACTCGGCCCATATGCGTTTGGTAACGCCTTGCCGGATCCGGTTCAAGTACGGCGAACTGTTCCGGCCCCTACTCGGTAACCGTAAATGGTCCCTATAACAATATCGAGCTTGGCCCCTATTTCAAAATTATCATGTGGCCCTGAAAATAATAATTGATATTGCCCAATAAAAAAAATACATATATTAAATTTTTGTATTCATTCTATTGTTGACAATAATAGTAATATTATATATGATAGTTATTATAGAATAAAATGTACAGATATATACACAACTAGCTGTAAGTGGAATTCTGTCTTAAGGCAATTAGGGCATCGTGCCTTAAGGCAAATTGCTGGAACTTCCCGTATCAAAAATTATTATTTTTTTAAAAACGATTAACATTTTTGAAAAAAATTTACTTCGAAAAAATAAAATTTTTGACAAACAATTAGACAAAAAATTACTATTTTAAAGATTTTTTTTTTTTAATTTTATTTTTTTTATTTTTTTTTTTTTTTAAAAATGTTTTCTTTATTTTGACATATTTTTAAAGATCTAAACTTTTTTTCAAAGCAATCGTACTACTTTAACTGCATAAAGACGAAATATCAAACCGCGTAAGCGCCGCGTTGGTACGGAACCCATAGGAATGTAAACCAAAATTATACTTATTGTTAAAATCTCAATAAAATATCTGATAATTTGATGTGCATATGTCTAATGATCATTTCTGACCGATAAATCGCATTTTTTTTACTTTTTTTATTAGATCTCCGAAACCGCCAGACCTGCCTTTATGAAAATTTGATCAGTTCTTCACCTTGTCAATACAAGTAAAATGTTTTTTGAATTATTAAAATCGGACGCTCCGTTCTCTTAAAAACTGAGTTACCGTTTTCGCCACTTTTTGCCCCGTATCTTCGGAACGGCTGGACCTGACTTCGCCAAAAACTAATCAGCACGTCTCCTTATCAATACGAATCGAATGTTTTTTGAATTATTGAAATCGGTTCATCGGTGTTCCCGAAATCGTCGACAAAAATTTGTGTCCGCACATTCATACACACACGCGCACACACACACACACACATACATCCATTGTTTCTAAGGTATGCCAAAATATTCAGAAACCTTTGAAACGTCGAGAAATGCAAAAATTTTCATTTTCGATTTTTTTGCGATTACTATAACTTGCCCTACGGGAAGTTAAAAATAAGAAAAACATGAAAATACATAAATTTATATAAGATTTTTCTTATTCATCATTGTAATCTTTATGGTCGATTTCATTTTTATTTTTGTGTCGAAAATCTCTTCCTTTGTCCCAATAACTTGAATAATAATTTATTATTTTTCAAGAACTGGATTGCACTTAAGTTCTAATCGGAGTTAATCTCGTATTTATTTCCAAATTCCGTATCTATTTCATCTGTAATAAATGTATAACCATAAATAAATAAAATAATAACTAGTTAATTTAATATTCCATCTACCTCATGATATATATGTATCATGTTCTCGTTTCAAGTGTTTACACGTGTTACATATGAACCATCAAATTCAGTTAGTTTTGAAAAGCCAATAGTATAACATCGAGAAAACAATATTATTTGTTTTCAAATAATAATTTTAAAAAAGACAACACTTTTAGTAATTTTGATTTATAAAAGTTAACTATTCGGCGGAAAAATAACTCACAAATTCATTTTTTGTTAAAAATTCTTGTTTAGTGAAAAAGTGCTAACGTATATTCAAACATACAGGTAATTAATTCAATTTTATCGTTAATCTTTTCTTAAAAAATTTTTTCCATAACTTTCATAAAAAATTTCTATCATTTTTAATATCCTGTTCTGATAATCCACTCATTTATTTTTATCATTTTCATTTTGATCATATTATCATATTTCTGTACATTATTATCTGTTACAATTAATTTATTATTTAAGAAAAATCTATTTTCTATTCATAAACATATTGTTTGCTTAAATCTTATCAAGATCATGTTTCTTGACAGATGTCCTGAAGATGGAACGTACCTAGTTCCTAAACGTTGACAGTAAACAAATAATTAAATAAAGAAATTGTTTATTAAAAACTTTTCTTGTTTTTTTATTTTGTATTATTTTTGGATTCTTGTTTGAAACTCTACAATATATATATATATATATATATATATATATATATATATATATATATATTGATTGTTTCTTTTCCGAACAGTAAATCCAATAATAAAAAACAATTTGTTTTTTGAAGATGTTTAATACGACGTTTCGGAACTCGGAACTTCGGAACAGTTCCATCATCAGGTATATTCTGTCAAATACAATGTTTTTTAAAATATTGATTAACATTAATTAATGATGGTCAATACAGATTAATTAGAAAAATTTTTTTTATAAAGGAATGGACTATGTACCGGGGTAAAGACCCAGTAAACCACAGAAGTTAAATCCACGTAACTCATTTTGTAACTTTCGTTTCGAAACTGATGTTAAGTAAAAAAACCGATGCTGTTACGTATAGTTGTGAGCTTTAATCACCGTCGACCAGTTTAAACGTTTATAATACTGCTTTGTTCGTATCTGTCGGTACGTGGCGTGGTACGTTGCACTGTCACATACATTTGCCTTTGACAATAGCCGTGAAGTGTTTTATGATCGAAATGTCAAATTAAATATAGGTTAACTCGGTCAGTGCATCGTGGACGCATAATTGAGTATTTTATCGTGTATGTTTGAAATGCAAGATATTTCCTTTATTGAAGCGTTATTTATTAATTGCTTTTATATTTAGTGCGAAATCAGTTGTAGAAATTAGTTAAACAGTCAGCTGGAAAAGTATTTAATATGAAACCGGCAAACAAGGTGAGTCTAATTGTACCTACTGAAATATATTTTAATGTATAAATTATTATAATAATGTTTAGTCATTTGCAGTATATAGGCCGCCTTCAATGCAAAGTCTGTTCATGTATTGTGATAATTGATTTGTCATGTAATAATTGAAATTTCTAACACACCAGTCAGAAACATAACCTCAATTCAGTGATATATGAATAAAGAGAAGTAAGTTATATAGTTTTATACATCTTCATTTTTTATAGTTCCATTAGTATCAGAACTATTTAGCTAAGCACAAACTGATATAAGTTGGTTTTCAATTGTAGAGAAAATTACAGTGCTGATAACCCCTACGAAAATGGATTTCAAACTAGGGAAATTTTCTCCAATAGAGAAGATAAATACAAAGTTAGATAATATATTAGAAATTATTAATCCTTTGTCACCAAAAAAAAAACAAGCAAGGCTTGAAAACATGCGAGAAGAAAAATAAGAACACATATCGATAAATAAGAACACATATTAAGATTAAGTGTTGAAAAGAAAATGAATTGTGGAGTATTTCTTAAGTGATGATATTATATTACAGAATAGGTATATTTATGTTTTACACAAAGAGAATTTTAACTAATATGATTTAGTACTAATTTGTAATGTTGTACTTTTAGGAAATTCACATATTTAATACGAAACCAGCAAAGGTGAGTATAATTGCACTGTTTTTTTTTTAATTTACAAATTATTATATTAATGACTAATTAGTTATTTTCAGTATATAGGTCATGTGCAATGCAAATTCTGTTTATGTATTGTGATAATTGATTTATCACATAATTATTGAAATTTGTGACAGACCAGTCAAAAATCACATAACCTCAATTCAGTGATATGATATGAATATTATAGGTAGATAAGTGTAATATATATGGTATCATACATATTCTTTATAATTTCATTAGTATCAGAACTATTCAGTTAAGCAAAAACTGATATAAATTGCTTTTCAATTGTAGTGAAAGAGTGCTCATAACCCCTATGGGTTATGTCAAAATGGAATTCGAACTAGGGAAATTTGCTCTAATCAAGAAGATAAATTGTTACCAAAGAAACAAGCAAGACTTAAAAACATTCAAGAAGGAAAACAAAGAATGCACCGGATATCACACATTATATGGATTAAGTGTTGAAGAGAACATGAATTGTTGAGTATTTCGAGCCTGATGATCTTGCATTACAGAATTGGTATATTAAGGTTCTACATGAAGAGAATTTTAACTAATATGATTTAGTACTAATTTGTAGTGTTTTACTTTTAGGTAATTCAGATCTTGAAAATTAATAGGATAAAATCAATGCAAGAAAATTGAGTGTGTGTTCATGTAATAATTATCTCTGTCATATGATCGTAGGAACTACATAGTCATTAACTTCAAATAATGAGTATGTTTAGAGGTAATGTTCACAAATGACTAATTTGTTCACAATGTTTTCAATTCAAAATTTGTGTACAATGTTTCTAAGGTTTTAAGGTTTTTTTTAAGGTTCTATTTTAGATACATTAACAGATGCAAGTGAGTTGAACATATTTAACGCAAGACTTAACTTTGCCAAGTCTGATTTAACTGAAGTTGCCAAGAGAGTTGCCAACATAATACATATTATGAATAAATAAATAATTATTTTTATAGGCTAACATTTTATGGACTGTCAAATTTTAGTTTTCTAATGTTAACTATGTAATATGTAAATTTTGTATATTGTAAATGATAATATTTAATAAAATTACTAAATATCCGAAATTATTATTAATATTCTATATTTGCAGGAAATTTAATTAAATAAGTACGTAACATAAAAGACACCTACACGCTTTTTTATTCAATTTAGATACGTAGCAAAAATGTAACCGCGGTGTATTAGTGAGCAACGAAACAGCCGTTACGTTCTTGCCCGCGAAATAGATGCTTCTGTGTGCCTCCCAGGTTACGTACCTGCTTCGTGCGGACGTGCCAGCGTTACGTAACGTTCATGGCTTTGTTACGTTTTGTGGTTTACTGGGTATATTTATATGTGTATAGTCTTACATGTATATGTGTACATATATAGGTATATATTGTTGTATCTGTATATGTATATGTGTATTATATGTTTGTATGTGTGTGTATATGGATATATGCATGTATATATATATATATATGTATATATATATATGTATATGTGTGTATATGTGTACGTACATATATGTATATATGCGTAAGTTTATATGAGTGTACTTAAATGTTTTTGCCTATACTTTTTAATTATTTATTTAATTCTAGTCTCTACTACCTTTCCTATCTTTTATATTTGATTTGTTGTTAAGTGTTGCTATTTGTTAATTTTTCTCTTATTGTATAGTTACTTTACCAATCCACATATATTATAATTATATAGATATGCTAATTTTCATACTGTTTTTAGATCCACTGATGATGACATTAAATTGAATGTCGAAACGTTTGGAAATAAAGATTATTTTATAAATCTTTGGCTTTTCTTTGTTTATCGCCCTCAAGAACTCACTCATATATTTCAACATCAAAATTAACTACTAAATCATATATATATATATATATATATATATATATATATATATATATATATATATATATATCTATATATATAAAAGAGGATCGCCTTATATGCTACCACTTATAACTCACGAACGGCTGAACCGATTTAGATGAAAATTGGCAGGGAGGTAGTTTAGAGTCAGGAGAAGGACATAGGATACTTTTTATCCCTTTATTTCATTCTAATTCAAAATTAATTATTTATAAACTATCCATGTAGTTTATTCAATCTATGATACTATCAATGATTTCATCCATGACATTTGCATTCGATTGTCAACTGTCATTCGGTGTTTCTGTTTTGATACAAATATATTGATATGCATTTCTTAATGACCATTATTTGAAAATTATTACGTGAATAATATAAATATTTTAATCGCCACGGAAAATTAATACAAAGTGGCAAATAAATTAATTCTTAATAATACCAAGCGATGCTAGATGGACGATGGGGAAATTTATTTCTTGAAAATGGAAATGTAATTATTTATATAATTAGGTATTTATGTATATTTGTTTATACGTATTTAAATAGAGTATTTGAGGTGTTTATTTTATATATCAGCAATAAATATAATCATCAACAAATTAATAAAAAAAATATTCTGAAATATAGTTTCTTGACATAACCTCAAAATTTGTAATAAAAATGTAAATAGTTATACATTAATTGTTGTTAATTTGTAATTTCTTTATACATATCTTATAAAATGTTTCAGGTGTTTACAACTAATTGGCATATATATATTATCAGCAAATGTGCTTTGATTCGACAATAAAAAGGTCTAATTGAAGTAATCGACTACCTTAAGTTAACTATAGTGATAGAATATTAGTTTTTGGTTCTCATATATTATAACCCAGCTATAAACCTCACGGAGCCCCAGACTTTTCCAGCGAATGCAAAATTGTCGAATTCGGTTTGTGCATTCTGGAGTTATATTGTCAAAACTTATAACTCAAGAAGGCTGAACCGATTTAACTGAAAATTGGCTTTGGTAAAGTTGGTAAAAGTTGGTGCTTTGATTCGACAATAAAAAGGTCTAATTGAAGTAATCGACTACCTTAAGTTAACTATAGTGATAGAATATTAGTTTTTGGTTCTCATATATTATAACCCAGCTATAAACCTCACGGAGCCCCAGACCTTTCCAGCGAATGCAAAATTGTCGAATTCGGTTTGTGCATTCTGGAGTTATATTGTCAAAACTTATAACTCAAGAAGGCTGAACCGATTTAACTGAAAATTGGCTTTGGTAAAGTTGGTAAAAGTTGGTGCTTTGATTCGACAATAAAAAGGTCTAATTGAAGTAATCGACTACCTTATGTTAACTATCGTGATAGAATATTAGTTTTTGGTGTTTATATATAATAACCCAGCTATAAACCTCACGGAGCCCCAGACCTTTTCAGCAAATGCAAAATTGTCGAATTCGGTTTGTGCATTCTGGAGATATATCGTCAGAACTTATAACTCAAGAAGGCTGAACCGATTTAACTGAAAATTGGCTTTGGTAAAGTTGGTAAAAGTTGGTTCAGAGCCAGGAGAAGGACATAGGATACCTTTTATCCTGTTCGACTTGGAATAACAATAAGCAAATGACAGCTATGTAATCACGCATGGATGACAATTCAATATTTGTAAGGAATTAATAATAAAATTATTTATTTTAAATAAATAATTAACAATTATAATATAATGATAGTGCCATTGCCCATTCGTATAAACAGTGAAGCGAACTATGTATAACTCAGTATGGTTGACAAATCATATTTTTCTCAAACACAATGCTCTGAAAGAACTTATTTGTATAATTATGTACTCATTGGTATTTATAAAACCTTTTCTAGATTATTCAGATTTAGAACCTAAATTTGGAATTGATCAAAGGAACATTTTGTCGAATAGCTTATTTCCAGTTATAATTTTCTGAATTTATTCAAGAATGGATAGTAATATATGAAGATCCACGACCGAAGTGTCAAAAACCAGTAAAGCTAAGCATTGTTTAACAGCAGTATTTGAATGTAAAGGGAAAAATATGTATAATCAGCTATAACCTGATTCTTATGACTTTGGTAATGGGAGATAAATGGTAATCTTTGAAAATCCATAGTAAAAGTATTTTCTTCCATTGGTAGTTTTCTAGCAATTAGTTGAAAATGTAATTATTTTGTAAAATACCTTTGAAATTAAAATATGACATTAGACCTGCTTGCCATCTGGCCGTTCCAAGTTACCCCGTTATAGGGTAAAAAGGTCTAGATAATTTTTTTTTTAAAGACAGCAAAAAAGCACGTTTTTACAATGATGAAGTAGCTGGTAGTTTTACTGAACGTAGTCAAATAATTGTTCATTTGAAATGTGTCATTTATTGTGATGATTTTCATAATAAAATTTATATTTGCCTAAAGTCAAATTGGACCTTTGTGCCTTGCCCTGTTCTACATATATACTTTTTATTAAATTTACTTTTATTCATCGAATATTACTAGAAACTTTTCAAAAAGCAGGTCAAAAAAGAGATACCTAAATCATTTTGTATCTCTCCTCGCAGAAATTTGAAAAATTTGTACAAGCTCAATAGTATTATTTACAATTATACACAAAATCCAGAATCCAAAAAAAATTTCAAAAAATTTGAAACGCATTCATTAATCGATTAAATGGAATTTGTAATGACTATATAAGTCGAAAGACCAACAAAGACTTGGATTGAATTATGCCATGTTTTCTATAGAAAGTGTATAAAACTTTCAGTTTGGTTGTATTAATAAAATATATACAAACTAATGGGGTTTATTGTTTCTATAATATCTCATTGTATATAGCAATTCAAACAACACATCCTTACACAAAAAGTATTAATTTTTTAGATACTCTAGAAATTGTTTATAAAATAACTTACTTAGCAAAACAACGTTTGCCGGGTCAGCTAGTATATATATATATATATATATATATATATATATATGAGTGAGTTCTTGAGGGCGATACATCAAATAAAGAAATATTTCTTTGTTTGATGTATCGCCCTCAAGAACTCACTCATATATTTCAACATCAAAATTAACTACTAAATCATATATATATATATATATATATATATATATATATATATATATATATATATATATATATCTTCTATATATATAAAAATAAGTCGGGTTTTCCTTCCTGACGAAATAACTCCAGAACGCGCGAACCGATTTGGACAATTTTGCATTCGTTGGAAAGGTCTCGGGCTCCGCAAGGTTTATAGCTAAGAAAATTAGTGGTGCATGGCATCGTGCCCTAATGCAAAATGCTGGAACTTCACGCACCGTAATTAAAAATTTGGCTAATAAAAATAATCAATAATTGTTTCAAATAATTGCAAATAGATTATCTTCTATATATATAAAAATAAGTCGGGTTTTCCTTCCTGATCAAATTTTTCCTTTTCAAATATAAAACAAACAAAAAATTTCTTCATCTTTCTCACGAAACCATCTGGTGGCGAAACGGATTTCGTCGGGTTTGCTAGTTTATAATAATAATAAAATTTAGATTTTATAAATATTACAAATATTTAATTGAATTTTATTATTTTATATATTTATTATTTTTACAATAATATTAAAATTTAGGTTTTTAAATATTATAAATATTTAATGAATTACAAATGATTTGTTTTTATATAAATATATTCTTCTTATATCTATGTATGGACCTTGTATAGACCAAATATTAACAAAATAAATAAATTTAGCAAAACTTACATCCGAAATTCTTTAGACATCAAGTATCAATAAATGTGGTAAATTTGTAAATTTATAATTAAATCGTATTGTAGGCTGCATAAACATTGACGAAAAGTGTATAGTTTTGCAAAGAAACAGCTTGACCGATCGTCGCACTAAACGATAAACACTAATTCTGATCAAGTTATATTTAATGGCCTTCAAATTTTTAAAATCGGTCCAGTAGATTTTTAGGAAAACGTTGACGAAATTTCAAAAATCAGCTTACATTCACACACACTTTTTTCAAATTCAGTCTCATTTGATTCAGAATGACTTGGTACGTCAAGAAACCATAAAATTAGCAAATCGGATTTTTCAGGAATAAATATTTTAATTATATTTTTACATATTATTGCATAATAATTCGTAACCTGATGATAAAATTATAAAAGCAATCAAAGCAATATTTATAAAATTAGATTACTTAAAAATAAGGAGAGCGCAACATTTTATTTAAAAAAAGAGAAGGGCGCGGCACGGAAAGGTTGGAAAACACTGGATGAATTATTAACCCGCCAACAAAAATAGATAGATAAAAAATAGATTAAAAAATATATAATATATAATAATAAATATGTTAAATTATATATATATATATATATATATATATATATATATATATATATATATATATTAATTTGGAAATATGAACAAACAACACTCTTTTTGCACTAATTTATTAAATAATAATTTTCACAAACGTTTCGAGACTAGGTTTGTCTCATCATCAGTGTGTTATAATTAAAAAAAAATTTAAAATATGGAAATCTAAATTAGCATGTTGTGTTTTTCATTACACGTCGTTCACTGCACGTTGTTCTTTTAATACCAATGTCTTCGGTATTCGTATTCTCTCCTACTTGAAACCACTTGAAATTGTAAAGTCACTCAATCAGATAGGAAAAAAAGGATTAGGGTCCAGTTGAAAAATAGATGGCGTTAGGAGAAAAAATATTCTATGATGAGATGGTTTGTTTATAAGATTTGTTATACATTGTTATAATTAAAAGTGTATGTACATCTATATATAAGCTACAAAGTATGAATGAGATTCAGGTATGTATCATGTAATATATTGGTATCTGTCCGTAAATTTACTGTGTTACTTGTATGGGCTACTAACATCGATTCTGCAATACTTCTTTTAAATAAATTTTAAATAAATTAAGTGCAGTGCGCGCAATGTTTTATCAAATTAATGTTGGTGATAATGTAATTTAAAATAATGTTATGGGGGGCAGAGTATCGGAAGCTGCCCCAAACCGAATATAGACTTTGTGTAATTATAAGATGTGATTTAAGTGAATAATGTGAATCGGGCCCGATGTATGGACAGGTGTTGGACACTGGTTGCGCCGTGGGTACAGAGATAAGTTTAGATTTAAGTTGTAGAGTTCAGATTGATTAAGTAGAGAATAAGTATGTAAATATATAAATATAGAATATTGTTTAGTTAAGTTACGAACAAACGCCTCTCATTACTTGTAGTTGTAAATTCAAATAATCTTTCAGCAGTACGCGATAAAAGGTAACAGTGAGTTTAACTGACTAACAATAAAATAAGGATTATAAGTGAAAGAAATAAAAAGGAATACGTAACAAATGGTCGATTTCAATAATCCACTCATTTTATATTATGAACAAGATTTATTTAAAAGAAGTATTGCAGAATCGATGTTAATAGCCCATACAAGTAACACAGTAAATTTACGGACAGATACCAATATATTACATGATACATACCTGAATCTCATTCATACTTTGTAGCTTATATATAGATGTACATACACTTTTAATTATAACAATGTATAACAAATCTTATAAACAAACCATCTCATCATAGAATATTTTTTCTCCTAACGACATCTATTTTTCAACTGGACCCTAATCCTTTTTTTCCTATCTGATTGAGTGACTTTACAATTTCAAGGAGTTTCTAAATACCGGATTAATAAAGTGCTGAGAAAGCTGAAGTTAGCTGTAACACATTACAGATTTGTCAAATCTTTTGCACTGTGCTTTCAACTTTTTTATTTTGGATTCGCTGTTACGATTACTTCATTACTATAATTTTTTTTTCGGCGTGCTTATTGTGTAACTCGTTTGTATCGTATTTTATATTTTTTATTCGCGTTTTCTTTCATTTCGTTTTTTTGCTACGTGTACTAATCATTTTGTGCTTTTGTTGATTGTGCGTTATTTTATTTCTTTACATTTTATATTTCTTGTTTTATTGCGGGATTCAAGACCCTTCTATAGGGAATAGGTTAGTTTCTCTCCAGCAAGAGACGCGAGTTTTTTCATCCCATTAGCTTTTAGTTTCATTCTGTTTTTAGCCTTTAATTTTAGCCGATATTTATTCACATAGATTCTTAACGCGAGTTTTTTCATCCCATTAGCTTTTAGTTTCATTCTGTTTTTAGCCTTTAATTTTAGCCGACTTTATTCACATAGATTCTTAACTTTAGTTTTATCACTTAGATTAACTTTACTTTAATCCCTTACATTCTTAACTTTACTTAAATCGCTTACATTCTTAACTATACTATTATTAGATTCTTAAATTTACTTTAATCACTTACATTTACTTTACTTACTTTACTTTAATCACTTTAGGCTAGCACTTAGATTATTCACTTTAGGCTATCACTTAGGTTATTCACTTTAGACTAGCACTTAGATTATTCACTTTAGGCTATCACTTAGGTTATTCACTTTACTTTATCAATTTAGGGTATATCACTTTAGTTATAAGCTTCCTTTTATTCACTTTTTACTGATTACCACTTACGTTAGGTTATTCTTTTAATTTCATTCATTATTTTATTGTTTATTCATTTTAAGGTACAGCACTTACGTTTCATTACCTTATTATGTCTACATAATCAACATTTTTTTTTTATTATGGATATTACGGCTACTAAAACCTGTTTGTACTGTTCTACAGTATTTAAAACAAACAGTTCTTTATATCGCCATATTAGGGCCAAGCATGGGAAAGAACCCATGCATTTCGATCGAACATTTCAATGCATCTATTGCAGTAAGGCTTTGCATTCGAGATCTGCTTTGAAAAAACATATAATACACTTTCATCCTACCATTCCTCTTCAACCATCTGCTCCCAATTCTGTTCTAGCCACTGACACTCACTCATCAAATTCTTCCTCACATATTCAAACAGTTCATTCCGATCATATCACCTACAACACCTACTTCAATAATTTCCGCATCAACCCTAGAACATCTGTCGCCCTTCATTCCTATGCTGCCTCAATTTCACCGACACCACCAACTTTTGCAACTGACTCCATTGCTACAGAATCCATTGCTACAGACTCCATTGCTACAGACTCCATTGCCCTTTCTCTTGCTTTTCATTCATATGCTGCCTCCATTTCACCGACACCATCAACTTCTACCAACATCATCAACTCCATTGCCACACAATCCACTTCTTGCACCAGTGTTCAACAGCAGATAAACTATATTTCAGGTATGTGTACCAAACATGTTATTAAACAATGGTGCAGCAAACAGTAATAATATTATGTTTTAATAGGTACTCAAAGGAAATCTAGGATCTTGTGCCCCCTTCAGAATTGTCAAAGGTTGTTTTCCAGATACAATGCCTTACATCAACATATCGAAGTTGATCACACCATCCACATCGAACATGAAGAAATGACATTTTCTTCTTTTAATGGTTTGTTCATTTTCGATTATAGACTTTGTCAATGCACTTTTCTATTATTTGGTATTTTTATATAGATTTTCAATCATGGAAAAATAAAATTGAGCAGAGGGATGTTACTCGATATGTAATAGATAAATCTGGGTACAAAATTAAAGATGGGAACAAAATTATTTTTTACGATTGCCACCGCTCATATAGCAATAAAAAGAGAAAAGGGAAAATTTCAAGGGCATCCAAAAAAATCGGAAAGGCGTGTCCTTCTCGAATCCGTACTACGCATTATAGTGATGGTGTAATTAAAGCCATGCACTGGAAGACGCATGTGGGACACGAGAATCTTGCAAAATATATTCCACTCGACAAACATTTGCAAAAGATAATTGAAGGTACATTTATACATTACTGTGTATTAATTTACGCACCCATACATACTTATGTATACATTTAAATGTATGAATTATTGATTTATTAATACTATAAAATTAATATTATAATTTTTACAGATAAAATTCTGGCTGGAGTTGCAGATGATGTTATTATAAGCAGTATACGTAGTGCTGCACGTGATAATATGCTACCCCGCAGGGCTTTCTTGATCACAAGAAAGGATATATGGTACATCAAAAAACGTGTTTTACCACCACATATGACACACAGAAATCCTAATGATCAAGTAAGCGTGAGAATATGGGTCAGAGAGAAGCAACTTGAGAAAAAGTTCCAAGTTCTGTTTTATAAAGAAGTTGGTACAGCTGATTATGGGCTAAATAAGGAAGACATTATTTTGGTCATTATGACTGACCTGCAGGCCAAAATGTTAATGGAATTTGGCGCTGACAAACTATGCGTTGACGGAACCCATGGGACAAATGGCTATGGTTATCATTTACACACTCTGGTAGTTGTAGATGAATTTGGAAGCGGAATACCTGTTGCGTTTTGTTTCTCCAACAGGCAGGATGAAGTCATTTTGAAAATATTTTTCCAAGAAATTTATAAGTCAGTAGGGTTAATAAAGACAACAACGTTTATGACTGATGACGCGCCAGCATATTTTAATGCTTGGTCTCATGTCATGGGAATACCAGAAAATAAATTGTTATGCTCCTGGCATGTGTCCAGGAGTTGGAAAAGAGCAACGGCACTCAAGATTAGAAATCGACAAAAAGAAAGAGCAGTATATGAAAAATTACTAAAAATTAAAATGATTTTGGACGAGAAAGACTTCCATTTCAAATTAGATGCCTTTTTAATTGAGCTTGAACGTGATACATCCACCATAAATTTTGTTAAATATTTTAAAAAAACATATTATAATAGAGTGAAAACCTGGGCATACTGTTACAGGAAAGGCTTGGGCATAAATACAAACATGTTCTTGGAGAGCTATCATAATCAGATAAAGAGTCAGATTTTGAAGAGAAGATGCTCGAGGCGAATGGATATAGCTATAAACACAGTGTTAAAAATGGAAGAGCAAGCTTTTCATCAAAGACTTCGTAGATTGAATGGTTCTTTGATATCAACGAGACAGAAGGACTCAAACGTTTGTCACACTGAAAGTGCAAAACTGCTGCCTGAACAAATTAAGAACACCAGACTGAATAGAGAATGGGAGGTTCTATCTTCAAACGATAGTCTCCCACCATATGTTGTTAAACAAACAAATGAAACATGCAATACAACTTGCATGCGATGTGAAACATGTATGATATGCTTTCATACATACTCTTGCACTTGCATAGATTATGTGGTAAGATCCATCATTTGCCAACATATTCATGCATGTGTAAGAGTATTTCCAATTGATACTGGATACAGACGTGCGGTTCTGGAAGCAGTGATGCACGAAAAATCTGAACAGTTGAGAGACTTAGAAGAATCACACAATGAAATTGACAAAGAACCTGAAGATCAGATCTGTACTATGTTAAAACTAACTGGCGAAATTGAAAATGCCATAAAAAATGGACAGGTTGTTGATAGTGCACTATGCATAAAAAATTTAACCACAATCCTAAACCAAATGTCCTCATTTAAAGAAAGTAATGGAGTTCGCACAAATAAAAAAATGGAGTGTCAAAGAATGAATGCAAATAACAAGAAGGCTTAAATTGCTATTTAAATTATTTAATTTATTTAAATTATTTTATTTATTTATTTATTTATTTATTTTAGTTATATTGTGAAGCAATCAATCTATTGCAATATCATATATTGTCCTTTCGACAAATCGAAAGTGATGACAGTATCAAAAAGAGATGATAAAGACAACAACATTTGTGACTGATGACGCACCAGCATATTTCAATGTTTGGTCTCATGTCATGGGAACACCAGAAAATAAATTGTTATGCTCCTGGCTTGTGAGATAATAAAGATAACAACATTTGTGACTGATGACGCACCAGCATATTTCAATGTTTGGTCTCATGTCATGGGAACACCAGAAAATAAATTGTTATGCTCCTGGCTTGTGAGATAATAAAGATAACAACATTTGTGACTGATGACGCACCAGCATATTTCAATGTTTGGTCTCATGTCATGGGAACACCAGAAAATAAATTGTTATGCTCCTGGCTTGTGAGATAATAAAGATAACAACATTTGTGACTGATGACGCACCAGCATATTTCAATGTTTGGTCTCATGTCATGGGAACACCAGAAAATAAATTGTTATGCTCCTGGCTTGTGAGATAATAAAGATAACAACATTTGTGACTGATGACGCACCAGCATATTTCAATGTTTGGTCTCATGTCATGGGAACACCAGAAAATAAATTGTTATGCTCCTGGCTTGTGAGATAATAAAGATAACAACATTTGTGACTGATGACGCACCAGCATATTTCAATGTTTGGTCTCATGTCATGGGAACACCAGAAAATAAATTGTTATGCTCCTGGCTTGTGAGATAATAAAGATAACAACATTTGTGACTGATGACGCACCAGCATATTTCAATGTTTGGTCTCATGTCATGGGAACACCAGAAAATAAATTGTTATGCATATTTTAATATAAGGGAAGAAGAAAAATGCAGATGGTCGATGACTTACGAGACAAGAGAAAAAAGTATTCTATGTGTATGCATACACCACATAAACAGGTATGTACACTTTCATACATAGGGAACTGGTTTTATTCTCTTAAATATAATAACAATTAGGAAAAGAAACTATGGTGCAAGGCATCGTACCTTAAGGCAAATTGCTGGAACTTTTCGCACCGGAATTAAATATTCGAGGAAAAAAAATCAGTAATCAATAAATATTGATTTTTGATTATAATAATTGTTTTAAACATTTTCAATTAGGTAATTATAATCCTATGTATTCTATATACATCTTTTTTTTTGTAAGATATGCCCAAATGTTCAGAAACCTTTGAAACGTAAAGATAGGACTGATTAGTTCAATGACAATTAAGTCAAATGATAAAAGTGGTTGATTTATAAAAATCTATATATCATTTTTCACTGTAATACCAGTTCCCTAATGTATTTTATATGATTCGGTCGATTATTTTTGAGGCTTGTTGTGAATACATATGCTAATTAATAATTACTTGTCTAAAAAATAATGTTTATAGATTTTCTCAATTTTGCTTTCAATTCATTTGTTTAACAACATATGGTGGGAATCTATCGTTTAAAGATAGAACCTCCCATTCTCTATTCAGTCTGGTGTTCTTAATTTGTTCAGAATGTTTGAGTCCTTCTGCCTCGTTGATAACAAAGTACCATTCAATCTTCGATGTGTCTTTGATGAAAAGCTTGCTCTTCCATTTTTAACACTGTGTTTATAGCTATATCCATTCGCCTTAGAATCTTCTCTTCAAAATCTGACTCTTTATCTGATTATGATAGCTCTCCAAGAACATGTTTGCATTTATGCCCAAGCCTTTCCTGTAACAGTATGCCCAAGTTTTGGTGGATGTATCACATTAAGGCTCAATTAAATAGGCATCTAATTTGGACTGGAAGTCTTCCTCGTCGTAATTTTTCATATACTGCTCTTTCTTTTTGTCGATTTCTAATCTTGAGTGCCGTTGCTCTTTTCCAACTCCTGGACACATGCCAGGAGCATAACAATTTATTTTCTGGTATTCCCATGACATGAGACCAAGCATTAAAATATGCTGGCGCGTCATCAGTCATAAACGTTGTTGTCTTTATTAACCCTACTGACTTATAAATTTCTTGGAAAAATATTTTCAAAATGACTTCATCCTGCCTGTTGGAGAAACAAAACGCAACAGGTATTCCGCTTCCAAATTCATCTACAACTACCAGAGTGTGTAAATGATAACCATAGCCATTTGTCCCATGGGTTCCGTCAACGCATAGTTTGTCAGCGCCAAATTCCATTAACATTTTGGCCTGCAGGTCAGTCATAATGACCAAAATAATGTCTTCCTTATTTAGCCCATAATCAGCTGTACCAACTTCTTTATAAAACAGAACTTGGAACTTTTTCTCAAGTTGCTTCTCTCTGACCCATATTCTCACGCTTACTTGATCATTAGGATTTCTGTGTGTCATATGTGGTGGTAAAACACGTTTTTTGATGTACCATATATCATTTCTTGTAATCAAGGAAACGCTCAGCAGTAGCATATTTTTATGTGCAACACTATGTATACTGCTTATAATAATGTAAATAGGTTTTCTAATAAGCACATTTCTTAGTGATCCATATATATTTCATATTTGAAGCTAATAATTTAATATTGGAAAATATTATATAAATACTTATATATGTATATTAAATAAATTTCAATAATACGAATTCTAACTGGTGAAAATTTTATATCATAAATATTTAATATCATTTTGAAATACTGGCATATGTATAAACATCAAGTCTCATTATCGGCTTCATTATTTTAATTTTAATTCTTACTCTCACTAATGCTCTTTAGTTATTAAATAGATGCTTTCAAGTTTATTTACAACTTTTTTTTTGCTAACATGTGTTTGTAATATATTTGGTTATTGAATCTCATTTAATATTAGCTGATTTTCACATATTTTATTTTTGTGACACAAGCTCTAACTTTTGAATTTGTAATGCTAATATGAATATTAACAAGAACTTGTTTAAGAGATATATAAGTAAAATTATTTTAAAGAAATACTGTGGTCTATAGTATATAATGACTTGCAAAGCATTAAAACGAATAAGGAAGATTATGAGTATAAACAATCATGAAGCATGGATAGCTAAAATAAAAGAGCTTCTAATAGTACACAGCATATCATAATACATACTTGCATTAACAATAGTAGATCAGAATGGCAAAAATAAAAGAGCTTCTACTAATACACCGCACATCATAATACATACATACATTCACAATATTAGATCAGAATGGCAAAAATAAAAGAGCTTCTAATAATACACAGCACATCATAATACATACATACATTCACAATATTAGATCAGAATGGCAAAAATAAAAGAGCTTCTATTAATACACCGCACATCATAATACATACATACATTCACAGTATTAGATCAGAATGGCAAAAATAAAAGAGCTTCTAATAATACACAGCACATCATAATACATACATACATTCACAATATTAGATCAGAATGGCAAAAATAAAAGAGCTTCTATTAATACACAGCACATCATAATACATACTGCATTAACAATAATAGATCAAAATAGCTACACTAAAATTTGTGAAGAACCTCTAATAATAGTACTAGAACATATTACAAAAAATTGATTACTAAATATCGATAATAAAAATTGTGATAATTATATTTGAAAGTAGTTGTATTGTGCACCATAAAATACACAATATTTATGATTACAACTATTGGCATATGATATAAATAGAATTGGAACATATAGGTGGATATTGAAAAATATCATCAGTTCAGTCTTATTTCAACAATATCTGTGATATGATAAGTAACAGAAAAAATAATATATACATTAGTCATAAACAGAATTAATCCATAAGGAATGGATTGGAAATGGGTGTTGGATATTGGAAACTATTGTTCCAAGTATAATTAATAATCAACTTATAATATCATCGCATGTTTTTAACTGTTATTTTTTCAAGTTGATATTGCATCTAAATATAAATGAAAATGTTCATATATTCATATTCACAAATTCTTCAAATTCAAATTATAATCATTTTTTTTACAATGAGAAAATGAACATTCATATATTGGCATTACTATATTCAAAAGCAGTAAATTTAAACACAAACATATAAAACATGTTTTTTTGCTAATATTAAATGTATAACTCTGTGACTAATCATAACTATATTATGATTTATTTGGAGTTGGATTTGACCTGTAATGTTATTTATGTTGCTTTGCTTTTTTATCAACTTGAGTGGTGTGTTTGTGTAATAACTCACTATTGTTGAAATGAACGTTTTGTGTATCTAATGATGATGTAACAAAGTTCTCTCACAATTTATGGTATTAGGTTTCATTTGTTTATATTATCATTTCAATTCTATCTTTCAAATTTCTAATATGAATATTAACAGCTATATTGCGGAGATAAGTTTTAAATTATAATCATACATATTTATTTTCATATTATGGTAATAGGTTTTGAATTGTCAATATGATTTATTTATTGTTACTTTACGGTAATAGGTTTTAAATTGTAAATATGATATTTCTTTTCATATTATGGTAATAGGTTTTGAATTGTCAATATCATTTACTTATTGTTACTTTACGGTAATAGGTTTTAAATTGTAATATGATATGATATTAGGTAATAGGTTTTGAATTGTCAATATAATTTATTTATTGTTACTTTACGGTAAAAGGTTTTAAATTGTAAATATGATATTCATTGTTACATTATGGTGATATGTTTTGAATTGTCAATATGATTTATTCATCGTTACTACGGTAATAGGTTTTAAATGGTAAATATGATATTAATTGTTACATTATGGTGATACGTTTTGAATTGTCGATATATTTTTTATTTATTATTACATTATGGTAATAGGTTTTTAATTGTAAATATGATTTATTTATTATTACATTTTATAGTGATAGGTTTTAAATTGTGAATATTTGTTTTATTTATTATAACATTACTAATAATAAGTTTTTAATCATGAAGAATTGTGTTTGACTTGTATGTGGTTGTGTGTTATACTGGTATGTGGTACAATTTGTTTTCTAATTTTCTTTCACGCCATGCTTTACTCATTAATATTAACATTGTGTAAACACATTTTAACTCATAAACTATTTATTGTAAATAACTATATATTTAATTCACATTCAATAAAAAATATTACCACAATTATGCCTTCTTTTTTTTAAAATAGCTTTGTTTGAGTAGCAAAATTATGTGATCTAAAAGTTTTCAGTTATTCAAGTTAGTTCATATTAAAAACTGGAACAGTCCTGGATTTGAATAATGGACTTATTCTGATAATAAAGATTGTGTTCTAAAATTCAATCATTTGTAGTCAACAATATTTGAAGTTTCAACAATTATATTGCACACTAGTATGGAACAGATATAAGAAATGGTAAAAAATTTAATTTTGGTATTGTATCATACACGTAGTCTTGATATAATAAATACGAAGATTGTAAATGTAGCAGTATTTGGCTTACATAATAATACATTTTTGTGATCAAGCAAATTTATGCACACAAAATAGTGCACGTTTACCAGTGTTTTTCAATTCATATTAAACCACAAAACAAAGACTGAATAACATTGAATAAGTGTTCTGATGACGGTTGTTCTGATCTTGACATGACCAAAGTTTCGAAGAAATCTACCATAACATAACAAAAATCAAATATTGCAACAAATTTCTGACTAAATGAAAATTATTACTAAACATCAAAATAAGAAATTGAGGTTAAGTTTCGACAGTTGCGACAAATGTTTTGACATATATGAATGCTCTGCTGTTGGTATGCCTGCCCGAAGAATTTCTGATTTTTGAATGTTGGTACCGTGATTTTTTTGTTCAGCACTTTATTAATCCGGTATTTAGAGCCGTGTACAATTTCAAGTGGTTTCAAGTAGGAGAGAATACGAATACCGAAGACATTGGTATTAAAAGAACAA
>NW_020539015.1:0-16335 GCF_003426905.1 Ctenocephalides felis
ATAATTCAATATACTTTATTTTTAATTACTGAAATTTGTCTTTAGTTTAAAATACTTTGCTTTTGTTGAATTCATTTCTGACAAAAGATTTTGCTAATAAATGTTTTGATTGAAAATTAAATGACTTGTATTAATTAAATAAATTTAGTTTTGAATGTAATATTTTGTAGTTTAATTAAATATTGTTTGTTGTGAATGGAATAAAAGAATTGAATTTTATTTGTTTGATTTCTAACAGACTTAATAATTTGTTATTTGAAAAATTTAAAATGAATTTTCTTAGAAATACATGAAATAAAGTGAGACTGTTTAACTAATAAACGTTTTTTATTTTCAGTGCTTGCAATGATTACTACCTACTGTCCATGAATGCCACAACTGATGCTCCCTAAGAATGCCAATCATGTATTGCGAGCAACGATAAAAAGTAGTGTTTTATTTATACTTTAAACTTTGGTTTGTTAATAAATAAATTTTTTAGTAAAAAAACCTTTGTTTTAAGGGGGTACTTTAGTGTAGAGTGATGAATTTTAGGTAATTTTTAAATCGTCGTAAAAGAAAGCAATGTTTTCACTATCCATTTTTTTTTACCATTGTTTATTAATATTATTAAGATAGAAAACAATATAAAAAAAATGAAAAAGTATCGACAATGAATATATATTTTGTTTAAAATTTAATACACTTTGAATTTGAAATAAAGAAATTGTTTATTGAATTACGTCTTGTTTATTAAAATTGTAAAAACTGGCAACTGAGGAAAGTGTATGGTCTCAAAAAATTGGCATGTCAGTCTTGACATGATTTCAGCCTTCCTAGCCATCGAAAATGTAAAGAATGAAAAGATTATTAATTACAATGATGTCGCAATTGGTTGAACTAACAATAAGTAAAAAAAAAATATGTTTTCACAAATTTGGCGACTGTTTGAAAAAAAAGTTGTTTTTTTGAGTTTCTCGAATGTTTTAAAAATATTAAAAATAGGAATTTCGGGATGATTCTAGCTCAGACTATAGATAGATCTATAAAGAAGACATCTGAAAAATTTCAAATAAATTGGTCGAGTAGAACTTCAGAAATCGTGACAAGAGTATTAAAAAAGTAAGTTCTGAGAAACTTATAGATAGTTAGTCTTAGAAGACTATCTGAAAAAAAGTTAAGTTTTTTGTGAAGCCAAACCAGTATAGAGACCGAGTCAGTAAAATGCCTATATCTCCCAAAATAATTCATATATTCAAAAACCGATTTTTTTGAATTTCTACACTAGAATACCCCCTAAATTGATTTGAAATGACTTGTTTGAATTTAATAGACTTTGTTTAGAATTTAATAGTCGTAGTTTATAATAGATTATTTTTAATTAATATCTGTTGTTATTAATTGAAATAAAAAAAAATATAAATATACTGTATTATAAATTCATAGTTAATGACTTTTAAATGCTTTTAAATGAGACGAAAAACTTCTTCCAGACTTTGTTCCTAATGAGTTCCTTCCAGACTTTGCCGCTTTAAAGAATTTGGAGTTTACTTCAATCATTTTATATAGAATGTACGTTGATAAAAATCAGGCGTTTATATTTATTTATTTATGTAATTCTTTGACTTATATTGTTGTTTCTTTATTTACAGACTTTGATGCCTTGCCAAACGAAGCTTTGCTCCCCAAAAAAATTTTCCATTTTTTTCCCCAATTTTTTTACCCAAAATTTTCTTCTACCCCAAAAGTTTTCCCCAATTTTTTTTCAAAATTTTTGTCCCCAAAATTTTTTACAAAAATTTCTTTCTCAAAATTTTTTTTCTAAAATTTTCTACCATAAAATTTTATAAATAAAAAAAAAATAATTTCCCTGTTTTTTTCCCCAAAGTTTTTCCACAAAATTTTCTACCCTAAAATTTTTTTCCAAAAAAAATTTTTTCCCAAAATTTTTTTCCAAGATAAGATTTGAATATATACAGTGAAAAGTATAGTGTATAGTATTTGGATATGCGATAAATAAATTTTTATATAAAAAATTGTAGATTTGAATATTGCAGGGGCTGTCAGTTTTGTGTGTTGTGTTAATTAATTAGTTAAGTTTATTTCAAAATGTAATCCACATTGTATGTGGGTGTCACATGAAAATACATGTTATTAAATTAATTAATTTACGAATATATTTACTTGTTCGAACTGCACCTTATTTCCGAAAGTTTACTAAATATGCGACAGATGTCGCATCCCTAATTCGTATGCATTTTTCAATAGCACATCCTCTAAAATATAGAATGCATGTACCTAAGCAAACCGTCCTTCATACATTTCGGGTATTAAACTTCCCTTTTTTTTTCCCAATTTTTTTTCAAAAAAAATTTTCCCAATTTTTTTTCACAAAATTTTCTACCCCAAGAAGTTTTTTCCCAAAATTTTTTCCTAAAATTTCTACCATAAAATTTTTTTTCAAAAAAAAAAATTTTTTCCCTGTTTTTTCCCCAAAGTTTTTTCCACAAATTTTCTACCCTAAATTTTTTTTCAAAACAAAATATTTTTCCCTGTTTTTCCCTCAAAGTTTTTTCCACAAAATTTTCTACCCCAAATTTTTTTTTCCAAAAAAGGCAACGAAAAACGCAAAATAATTCTACTGAAAATTTTATGCTAGAGGTTAACGGTTCCAAAATATTTTTTGTCCAAATTGTTTTGTTCAAAATTTTTGTCCGATTTTTTTTGACCAAATTTTTCCCATTTTTTTGACCAAAATTTTTTTCACCAATCGGTGAATTCTGCTAGTTATTATTAAACATAACTAGATGGCGCCACACAAATGCATACATTTTTTTTTAAATTTTTTTTCCCAAAATTTTTCTCCAAAATTTTTTTTCCCAAACATTTTTTCAAAAAATTTTTTTCCAAAAATTTTTTTTCCTAAAAACTTTTTTCCGCAAAATTTTTTTTCTCAAAATTTTTTTGACCAAAAATTTTTGTCCCAATTTTTTTCCCAACTTTTTTCGCATTATCAGGACTTCGGTTTATCCGGACTTCGGAAAATCGACCAAAATTTTTTGGCCCAATTTTTTTTTCTCCAAATTTTTTTGACCAAAATTTTTTTCCCCAAAATTTCTTTCCCCAAAAATTTTTTCCCATTTTTTTTTTACCAAAATTTTTTTTTTCCAATTTTGTTTTGACCAAACATTCTTTTCCCAAAATTTTTTTTCCCAAAATTTTTTTGACCAAATATTTTTTTTCGAAAAATTTTTTTTCCAAAATTTTTTTCCCGAATTTTTTTTTCCAAATTTTTTGACCAAAAATTTTTTTCCCAAAAGATTTTCCAACAGATATGGCCAAAAAAGTTGAATTGGTATGGCCTGTTTTGGCGTAATTGGTAGAGTAATGGCTTCGTACCAACAGGTAGCGAGTTCGAATCGTATCTCCAGTTAAAAAACGGAATTCAGCAGTGTACGATTAACAAGTGGTATTTATTTATTGTTTGAATAACATAGGTAACATTCTATATTTAATTAATATTAGTCATGTAAAATTTATTATTTTAACAAACATTCGTAATATATTTACAAACATTCGAAATGTATTTACAAAATATTCGTAATCTATTTACAAAATTCGCTGTACGTAAATATTTTCAACAACGCACGAGAATACGCGTGACGTCACCAAAGAGAAAATTTACACATACCACTATGAGCATAGGGTCCTACGCGGAAGCAAGATGCAGCATACACACTAGCGCAGGTACAACAAGGATAGAAGATTCTACTACGCTACGACTAACGCACGATCCCGTTAGACCTCAGGCGTAAAGACAGAAGGGACGAAGAACTTGTGCAAACCGTGTCATCTGTGTAAGCAAGCGATAAGATGCCTTAATCCATGAGCAACTAAGTTAAAGAAAGATAAGATTAAGACGATGATACATGCAACTTTCCCTGTGACTCAAGCGAGGGTGTTAGAAAGATAATCATATGTACACATTCTACTCACCGAAGGAGAAATTTGTCTTAGCCAATTATCGATGACCTCAAGCGAGATGAGTTCATCATAGACCAATGACCGTCTCATCCCCGAAGATTTTGGCGAGATGAACCGACGACGACCTCCGAAAGGATACGAAGGAACCACCACCCTCGCCAAGAAATCAACCCCACTACAGGAGTAGGAGAAGCTCAATTAGTATATAAGGTCATAGAAAATTAGAAATTTGTCAAAAGTGTTTAGTCGCGTTTGCCCTAATACCTTAAGGAACTTGTTCTGACTGCAATCAGCAAACTTAACAAGTTGGCTTAAGATATTAGAATTATTTTGTTTAAGATTAACAAAAACGGTTGAAAAGTTATTAAGTGTAGATACATTTAATACTTTTCTAGTGATTTTGAATGCAGAAGCATTTAAATAATTTTGGACTTAGTGATTTTGAATGCAGAAGCATTTAATAATTTTTTTGGACTTAGTGATTTTGAATGCAGAAGCATTTAAATAATTTCGGACTTAGTGTAGTTGAATGCAGAAGCATTTAATAATTTTTTGAACTTGTGTGAATTAAATGCGGAGGCATTAAGTCGAAAGCTGTGTAAACTCTTAGTGTAATAAAGTAACTCTGACTTTGTTAATTTTACTCTTTGTGTACGTGTAGCATAACTGACTTAGTGACTATATTATTTATATCTGTTCTTTCCGTATTCTGTACCTACATACCCGAAAATAAAGTGACGGTAGTGTTGAAACTGTGTTCATTCATTGATTTCTAACCCTACCCCATTACAAACTGGCGCCCAACGAGTGGCCAGAAACGGAAAAATGGCAGTTACCATGTCAGAAGAGATGTTGCAAGCGACTGATCGGAGTGATAATAAAGCACCAAAACACACGGACGGACTTGGTGTCTGGCAGCTTGGCCAGGTGCACGGCCAGGTTCAACGGAACGCGGGTTCCTGAAAAGGTGAAAGATTTCACAACTACCATCGTCTTGTACAAAGACGTGGAAGGCATCTCGGATGAGAATGCGCTAAAGGGGCTACCACTAACTTCTCGAGGACACGGCGGCTACGTGGTGGGAAGGTGTGAAGTCGGAGGCCAATACGTTCGACGAGGCGATTCACTTAATAAGGACGTCGTTTGCCCCAAGTAAACCCCCGCACATGCGTCTATATAGATTTTTTTTGGCACTCGTCAAGAAAAGAAGGTGAGTAACCGACTTATTCGTTTGCCAAAAGGGCACTGCTGGGCGCAGTGCCATACGATATCGCGACAGATATACAGCTGATATGCTTTACGGACTACTACTGCAATATGCGGATCCGTGAACGCATCCCACGGACAACGGTCACTACATTTGATGAACTGCTTCAAAAAGCTCGCGACGTGGAAGCTAACCTTTCCGAGGCAGAACAGGGAGAGAGTAATCCGCGGAAGACGAAAAACTTGCTCTTTTTGCGGCCAAACACTGGACACACGGTCACGGAATGTCGCAAACGCCAAGGGACCAAGCAGACTCCTAAGAAGAGGAGCCAGAAACTCGCAGCGAAGCGAGAATTTACTGCTATGGATGCGGCAAGGCAGGGGGTTATCCGCAGCAAGTGTCCGGTCTGCTCTCCCCCAACAACCGCACAGACAGCAACAACGCAAAGAGTCGGATTCTTCAGCCTGACCACGCAAGAGCCAGGAAAATGCAGCTACTGCAAGAAGAACGGGCACTTAAAAGAAGTCTGCCCTAGACGTCTGGCCTGGGTAAAGAAGCGTGATCTGAAATGGAACCGAAACCAGGAGGAACTGCGGCTCAAGATCCTTGCTCCAGGCCCGTTATTAAGCACAAATCCAAGGCGTAATGGGTTACGCACTTGTGGACACCGGCGCAAAAAAAAGCATCGCGGGAGAGACTCTATACAAATTACTGCAGTCAACGAACCATCAATTTGTACCGTCAATGATGACAATGACGATGGCTGATGTGGAGAGTCGAGCTTCGACCCATATTAAAGACAACGACCATTGTGCGGCTGGAAGGCAGACCAGTGCCAAAGGAATTTGTCGTGATTCCGGAAGCGAAGGGAAACTACAGCCTGCTAGGCATGGATTTCTTGCACAGGCCGGTCTTGTGCTAGACATGAAGCACCGCATGTGGAATTTTTGGGACCAGGGCACAAAAGTACCCTTTCGCAGCAGAGGATGAAATTTTCGGGACAGTCGAAGTAACATAACTCGGTCAGCAGAGCATGTTAACGAGGCTGCCATGAGCGTTCCGGTACCAACACAAGAAGAAATGGACACGGATGAAACGGATGAGCGACAGGAATTAGACGCGCTGTTCGATGCCTGTTTCCGCTCAGCTACGCCAACGGAAAGAAGACGAACAGCACACTTTGGACGCGCTGTTTGACACACTGTTTTCGCTCGGCTACGATCATCCCTACAGTTCACATAGCCTCTCTGAGCGCCAAGGAACTGAGTCTGCGCGAAAATGAGGGACATCCAGTTCCAGAAGAAGATCGATGGAAGGTTGCAGCAGCTACTCTCCAAGAACGGTGATCTCTTCAAGGAAGCAGAAGGCCCGTGTAACCACGCCGAACACTATATCTTTACAGGATATCATGCACCCATCGCAGTCCCACCGTACCGGTTATCACCTGCCAACCCATGCACATTAAAAACTGAACTAGACGAGATGATCAGGCAGGATATCGTCGAGGAGTGCGATTCCCCGTGGGCAGCTCCGGTGGTAATGGTGCCAAAGAAGGATGGCGGCACTAAGTTTGCGTGGACTACCGTAAACTCAACGCCATTACGACAGCAGACAGTTATCCTCTACCACGAATCGACGACCTGTTACATCTGACCAACCGAGCCAAGGTCATGTCGACCATAGACCTCAAGTCGGGGTACTGGCAAGTCTCCGTAAGACCAGAGGACAGAGACAAGACGGCATTTGTGACTCCTTTTGGATTATACCGATTTAAAAGAATGCCGTTCGGGCTGAAGAACGCACCAGCGACCTTCCAACGCCTCATGGACCGTCTCCGTTCCAGCCTACCCGACATACCAATTTTAAGCTATCTGGACGACTTAATAGTGTTATCAGAAGACTGGATTCAACACCTCCATCATCTAGACTACTTGTTCACGAAGATTCGGGCACTTAATCTTCGAATGAATCGTGAAAATGTCGGTTCTTCTGTACCGAAGTGAAGTACTTAGGACATATAGTGACGCCCGAGGGAATTCAGGACGGATCCAGAGAAAGTTCGCGGCTTTGTAGAAATGAAACCACCCAGGAACGTTAAGGAATTACTGACCTTTCTACAGACCTGCTCGTGGTATAGGCGATTCGTACCTGACTTTGCAAAAGTATCCCAACCTCTGAGCCAGCTAACGAAGAAAAATATCGATTGGAAATGGGGACAGGACCAGGACAACGCTTTTCGGCACCTCAAGGAAGCATTAATGACGAGCCCTATCCTGAGGCAGGCAGACGAGACGAAACCGTACATCCTGCGAACCGACGCAAGCAGCTACGCTCTAGGGGGAGTATTACTGCAAGGAGAAGGCGCCGACGAAAGGCCGGTAGAGTATGCAAGTCGCCTATTGACGCCGGCTGAAAGGAATTACAGCACCACGGAACGCGAAGCACTGGCGGTGGTATGGGCCGTTAACAAGTTCCGTGGGTACATCGAAGGGGCCAAGATAACGGTAGCCACCGATCACAGGCCTCTAAAATGGTTAATGACCCTACAATCGCCCAGTGGTCGACTGGCGCGATGGGCATTACTACTGCAGCAGTACAACCTGCAAATTGACTACACCCCGGAAGGATTAACGTAGTAGCAGACACGTTGTCCCGACCGAACATCGAAAATCAAGAAGTAACATCCGCACGGATTGGATTGGTTTCAATCAATTACCCAAGCAGAAGTGCGGCTGAAACAAGACGGGGTCAATTTGAGGACAGCAAATTGCAAGAAATAATCAATGCGTTTGAAACGACCGAAGACCGGCAGGACTACCAAAGGTGGACAGAACGAGGATACCTAATGTATCAAGGGGTATTATACAGGTACAATCCAGACTCTGACGCGGAGGAACCACAGCTGGTAGTCCCGGCACAGGAAGTTAAAGATATTCTGCACGAATACCACAACGCCTCAACTGCAGGACACACTGGTATTGAACGCACAATAGGACGAATCAGCCAAAGGTACTATTGGACAAGCATGCGACGCGACGTGACGGCTCACTTAAAGGATTGCGTGGAGTGCCAGCGGTACAAAGCCACGAATCAGAAGCCGGCGGGATTGATACAGACACCGCCGCTACAACAAAGGTTTGAAGTCATCGCCATAGACCTATTTGGACCTCTACCAGCGTCGGAAGAAGACCTGAAATGGATATTCATCGTCGAAGACCCAACGACCAGATGGGTGGAGCTCTTCGCACTGAAAAATGCAACAGCTCAAGAATGTGCGAAAACACTAGTGGATGAAGTTTTCTTGCGGTTCGGGTTCCCAAGAAGGCTTATCAGTGACAACGGATCTCAGTTTGTGAGTGCAGTCATGCAGCACACGACGCACTGCCTAGGGATCAAACAGCACCTTATTCCGGTGTACCACCCACAAGCCAATCCAGTGGAGAGACGCAACCGCGATCTAAAACCTCAACTAGCCATCTTAGTGGGTGAGAAACACACGACTTGGCCAGGGAAGTTACCTGCGATAAGATTCGCGATGAACTCAGCCATATGCAAGAGTACGGGGTATACCCCGGCATACTTAAATCTGGCGCGCGAACTTCGAACAACAGACGATGTCTACAGAGATCTCAGGGCGATCATCGAGAAAGAAAACCCCATACCAGACATCACACCGTATCTACTTAAGATGGCTGACACTTTCAAACAGGTACGAGAGACCCAAGAAAAGCAGCAAGATATGAGAAAGAAATATGCGGACAAAGAACGGCGGTCTGGTCAAGCATACAGTCCAGGAGACAGAGTATGGGTAGCCACGCATACACTGAGCAACGCGAAGAGAGGTTTCACGTCAAAACTCGCTCCACGACGCGACGGACCGTATATCATATTACAACAGAGAGGACCTACCAGCTATGAAGTAGGACGCCCTGATAATACAGACGAAATCATAGGCACATTCCACACATCTGCCCTATCACCTTTCTTAGGTAATGAAAACATCATACCTGTGATTCCGATAAGAAAGCGCGGTCGACCCAAGAAGAGGACTACGACCCAATAGAATGTTTTATGTATGGACTCTCCGCCGGACGACTGTAGGTCCATAGGGGGAGTCTGTAACATTCTATATTTAATTAATATTAGTCATGTAACAATTATTATTTTAACAAACATTTCGTAATATATTTACAAAACATTCGAAATGTATTTACAAAACATTCGAAATATTATTTACAAAATATTCGTAATCTATTTACAAAATTCGCTGTACGTAAATATTTTGTCAACAACGCACGAGAATACGCGTGACGTCACCAAAGAGAAAGTTTACACATACCACTATGAGCATAGGGTCTACGCGGAAGCAAGATGCAGCATACACACTAGCGCAGGTACAACAAGGATAGAAGATTCTACTACGACTACGCACGATCCCGTTAGACCTCAGGCGTAAAGACAGAAAGGGACGAAGAACTTGTGCAAACCGTGTCATCTGTGTAAGCAAGCGATAAGATGCCTTAATCCATGAGCAAAGCTAAGTTAAAGAAAGATAAAAGATTAAGACGATGATACATGCAACTTTGCCCTGTGACTCAAGCGAGGGTGTGAGAAAGATAATCATATGTACACATTCTACGTCACCGAAGGAGAAATTTGTCTTAGCCAATTATCGATGACCTCAAGCGAGATGAGTTCATCATAGACCAATGACCGTCTCATCCCCCGAAGATTTTGGCGAGATGAACCGACGACGACCTCCGAAAGGATACGAAGGAACCACCACCCTCGCCAAGAAATCAACCCCACTACAGGAGTAGGAGAAGCTCAATTAGTATATAAGGTCATAGAAAATTAAGAAATTTGTCAAAAGTGTTTAGTCGCGTTTGCCCTAATACCTTAAGGAACTTGTTCTGACTGCATCAGCAAACTTAACAAGTTGGCTTAAGATATTAGAATTATTTTGTTAAGATTAACAAAAACGGTTGAAAAGTTATTAAGTGTAGATACATTTAATACTTTTCTAGTGATTTTGAATGCAGAAGCATTTAAATAATTTTGGACTTAGTGATTTTGAATGCAGAAGCATTTAAATAATTTTGGACTTAGTGATTTTGAATGCAGAAGCATTTAAATAATTTTGGACTTAGTGATTTTGAATGCAGAAGCATTTAAATAATTTCGGACTTAGTGTAGTTGAATGCAGAAGCATTTAATAATTTTTTTGAACTTTGTGAATTAAATGCGGAGGCATTTAAGTCGAAAGCTGTGTAAACTCTTAGTGTAATAAAGTAACTCTGACTTTGTTAATTTTACTCTTTGTGTACGTGTAGCATAACTGACTTAGTGACTATATATATTTATATCTGTTCTTTCCGTATTCTGTACCTACATACCCGAAAATAAAGTGACGGTAGTGTTGAAACTGTGTTCATTCATTGATTCTAACCCTACCCCATTACAACTTAAGATATTTTTAATTTTGATGTTATTTATGTGTCGCTAGTTTTTTTTATGTGTCTGCAAAATGATTTGAAATAAGCCTAAAAAATCATCCCTCTCAGATTTATAAATTAATGTAACTCGCCTCTTACGGGCGGGGCTAATATTGTTAATTTCAATTTTTAATAATTTTTATTTAGTGTAAGTTTAGACTTCAGTATAAAAACGCCAACTATCTGATGCCATTATATTCATCATATTTTTTATAATAAACATTAATATCAAACGTCGCCTTTTATTTAAATAATCACTGATCACACCAGTAGTTCAATTATAGAACAAATTTAAAAGTGTAGTGGTTAGGAGAAGTAAATCGACATCACCCAGTTAGACGTCGAAGTAATTTTTAAGCTTCGCGCCTTAACATTTGGTCCAAACGAACCGGATATTTATCATTTGGACTTTTATAACTTTCCAAAGGACACAAATAAATAATATTAATAATTTTAAGTGATCTATTAAGTGAATATTTAAATTAATCAAGCAGTAACATACAGTCCGCTAAAATATCAAAGTAAATTATTAAATTAAAATCAAATATATAGTGCAAGTGATTAAATTTAATAATATTACAAATTTCAAGTGAATAGTTTATAAAATCACAAATAAAATTAATAAATTCAAGTGAGTTATTAAATTAAGATCAAATTAATAGAATGAGAAAGATTAAATTTAATAATACCACAAATAAATGAATTAAATTCAGTGATTAAATTTAATAAAATCACAAATCAAATTACTAAATTCAAAAGAATAATAGTATTTCCATTATAAAATTTTATTAATAATAAATCAAATTATTAAATAAAATAAATAAGTTAAACAACAAGTGTTAACACCGTGAGGACGGAGCAACCGAACGGAACAGCTGAGATTCTACGCAGGCAATAATGAAGGCACAGCGGGACAGCAAGAAAGGTCAGTTCAAGTACATCCCTAAATTATTCCTTTATTACCTAAATACATCCTTTTTTATATATGTTGTTTTGATCTGTGCAAAAAATGGATTCGCAAAAGGCATTAAAAACTAAAAAGAAAGTTTTAAAAATGAAACTAACAAAATTAGAAAGTTATTGAAGTTGCCGATGTCTGAATTAAATAGTAGTGATCTCGGTAATCGTTTAGATGAATTAAATACTTCAAATAAAGATTATGAAAACGTAATCATTAATTTAATTACTATCAATGAGATCGATCTCTCCGAAGTCATTGATACTTGTGATCGATTAAAACAAAAATTTAAATTCTTTAATTAATAAAATACCACAATCGGAGTCGAGCAGCTCGATTGCAAGCGAGCAATCACACGGTTTTCAAAATAATATTAAGCTTCCAAATATAGCGCTACCAACATTCGATGGCGCTTATAGTAATTGGTTGCAATTTTATGATTCCTTTACCGCATTAATACATAACGATACAAATCTGAGCAATGCGCGGTTTACTTGTTGGGTTTCGTTTTGGTTTAAATTGTGCTATTTAAATTTAATTATTAAATTTATTAAATTATTAAAAATGCCAAGAACAAAAATGTTTGCGTTAGTGTTGTGGTTGGAATCAAATCCACGTTGTACGGATATATTTCCTTTGAGGAGTATTTGCCCTACAGATAGATATGTGAATGCAATCACAAAATTAAAGTGGAAAAAAGGCAATAATGTTAAGGCAGGCAGAGGCGAAACAAAGGTTTTGGCTATTAGCGGTATGTATATTTCAATGATTATTTCATAAAATGTATTAAATTTATTTTTAACTGAAACTATTGAATTTTAGATGATATGCAATTCTTGAACAATATGATTGTTAGTGTGGATGGCGACTTAGATGTTCCTGCTAACAAAATATTTATGGAAAATATTGTTCAGGAAAATGCATCTTTACAAGAAAATCGAAAGGTAGAGCAGATAGTTGCTCTATCGAAACGAAATGGATGCCAGGCTGAGGGTTAAGCCAACTATTTTCGATGGTGGTAATGTACTTAGTAGCCTCACTAATGTTGACCAGGAGTATGTGATACTTGAAGATACACCCATTGATTATGTTGACGACCAAAGCAATGTGCTTCTTATTAATGGAGCTCCTGAGTCTACACTTAATGAGATTCAGGAAATAATTAGTATCGATGAAAGTGATTCTGAAGAGAGTTGTAGTTCTGCTAAATCAGCAGAATTCAAGCGCTCAGAGGACCATGTTAAAGCAGTGCCTCTGTCAATTTCTTTTAAAGGTTCAGTATAATATTTTAAAAATAATGTTTTTTATATTGAATAACTACATATTCCTAATGATCTAGTTACCCCGGAAATAATAGAGAGTGCACGTGTGTGGCTAGCTGCATTGGAGGTTGCATATAAAGCACAGAATGAGGTGGAGAAGATCGAGAATATGCAATCAAATGCAATGATAGAATCCAATTATAATTTCAAGGTAGTTTTAAACTTCTCTTCATAAACCATGTAATATTTATGCAGAGTGCACTGTAAGTCTTTTTACTTTTTTCTTTGTTTAAAAGGTACACAAACTCCATATGTGACCCATTCAAAAGCAAATTGACTTTTAGTTTACACTGTAAATAAAGATAATGTAATTAAGGATATAATTTATGTTCCAATCAACAATCTTTTTTCTACTTATAGATTCAGCATGCTTCTACACTCCTGGAGAAAGCATGGCAAATTAATGAATAAAATGCTTGCTTTCATAAGATATTTTCAATGCTAGGACTAAATATGTTTAACTCTGTAGGAAGAAATATCTCCAGGATGTGGATACTTTCTTCCCAAAAATAAAATACATATTGAGCAAATGTCCAAAGCAAACGGAACAGAAAATGGCTGGATGAATGTAGTAAGGGAGGTGGTGCTGCTTCTCGTTTATGGGGAGCAGTTAAAAAACTTCTCAGCCACTGGGATGAGGAGTAAGCGGCCTCCAATCGATCAAAATTTATTTGGAGGGTTAATTGGTAAATTTTTAAACACGCTTATATTGATATAACTGATATTATTATTAAGTATCTACTGAGGATTTAAAAAACATTAACAGCTACATAACTGAAATATATTTATGCACATGAATCTAAACTGTTTTTAATGAAATAAATTGATATTTGTAAATGTTTATAAAAATATTAATAATAATATGTGAATAGTATTAATGCAAGTATTATTTTTTCCAGATTGGTGCCGTCGATTAAAATTTATGCTAGACAAAAAGTCATATATACATTATGTAAATAAATGTTTTGCCAATAAGCGGGCAAATAAAAGATAAATATAAAATGTGTTTAAATTACTTATTTATATAATTATGTACCTACTTGAAAGACCTTATAAATACATATATAATTGCAATCCATATGTATGAGGCCTATGACCTACCTACATTTTTATAAAATTTCAGGAAAGTTTTAAAATCGTAATAACCTAACCTCAAACTTACACCCTGACAGTTTTGACATTTATGCTCTTTTAAGTAGCTATATTAAGGTAGCTATATTGAAAATGTAGGCTCTTTTAGGTAAATTACGTTCCTAAAACTGCACTAAGTGGAGTCTAATGTACCTAAAAGGTCTTAAATTTATATGGCGAAAAGTGGTTAATTCTCACGTTTCGGAACTGTTTTGAGTACTTAAAAGATTTTAAATTTCGACTCGGGTAACTACATACTAATCAGTTTAGATGTAGTCTCTTTATTCACTAATGTTTCCTTAGACCTTATTCTTGAAGCGATTACCGCCAAATGGCATGATATTTCCGCGCACACTACTCTTTCCTTGCACTGGTTCGGAGAAACAATTAAATTCATTATTAACAACACTTTCTTAGAGTTCAACAACAACTTCTATTTCCAAACGTTTAGCATCCCAATGAACTCTCCAGTTTTCCCCTCCTTAGCATTTGCAATTTACTTTTGAAATTGAAAATAACAATTCCATCAGCTTCCTAGACTTACAGCTTTACAGTGAAAACAATAACAATTACTAATTGGTATCATAAACCAACTTCTTCAGGTCGATACCTAAATTATCTTTCCTACCACCCTCTCTCTACTGAAATAGGCACCATTATCAACTTAATAGATCATGCTATACTATTGTCCCGCAACAAATTTTTGAAGAACAACCTCTCATTAGTATCATAATCTAAGTAAAAATTCTTATCCTCAACATTTGATCCAATCCATAACTAGAAACAGAATTTCATACCTCCAAAACCGCCATAACTTTTCAACGGGAAATCGAAATCGCAAAAATTACGTCGGAACTATTACCTTACCCTTTATAAACGATCTATACTACGCATAGAAAAAACTCTTCATTAAACATAATATTAAAGTAGTCTTTACCTCAGATAACTCTCTTTCAGCATTATTCACTAAATTAAAATCTAAATTCGATCCGAAAATTTTAAGTAATTTAATATACAAATTAAATTGTCTAAATTGCCAAGGATTTTACATTGGCAAAACTAGCCAAAATTTACTCAAAGGAATCTCTCAACATAGAAATAAATCAAAAAAAAAATCAGTATAGAACAATGCTTTCAGATCATATTAACACCCTTCAACATAACATTGATTTTCTAAACCTAGTATTTCACATTTTGAAACCAATACATTTAAAAGTAGATTTAGTGAATGTTGCCTAATATCGTTAAGCAATAAAGCAAAACAAGAGACTTGACAGCTATTCACTCTGCAATGATTACAAAATATTCCTCAACAATTTTTCAAACAATATTATTACTGAATAAGAGTGTCCCTTATGATTACTTTCAGTAACCATATGTTTTTACCAGTTTGCACATTTTAAAAAAATCTTTGTACACACATTCAGCGTTTAGACTTCAACAACTATGTACACAAATGTAGTTTTTTTTTAACTAAAATTCATAATTAGTTTTAAATAGTTGAACTTGAATTAGTTTTAAATGTTAGTTTTTGAACTCTAATTCATAATTAGCTTTAAATGTTTGAACTATTAATAGCTTGGTACTAATATTGCGTCAACTAGTGTGGTGCAGTGTTTAATTGTTAAGAAATTGCTATATTTCTTGCTGATGACAAAAAAGATGAAGCAGGTTTGTTTTAGGACACTTTGCAAAAAAAAAGAAGAGCAACAAACTTATTGTGCAAGTCTTGTGAAATTCAACAATATGTTCTGAATGCTGTTAAATAATGTTAAAAAAAAAGCCTTGTGAAGTTGCATCACATCTTGGAGACTGTGTTGCTGCATATCATATGAAAGAGAAATACGAAGTACCAAAGAAAATGTACTTCCTTGCAAAATTTGCATATTTAGTTCATATTTTTCAACGACTAAGCGATTTAACTAAATCAATGCAAGGATCTCAACTTCATGCTTCTGTTCATAGAGACAAGATTAAGAGAAAAAATTAAAACTGTGGATAGCTAGGATGAAAACTAATAACTTTGACATGTTTCCCACCTTTAAAATTACTTGTGTTACTGATGAAATAGAAGTAAGTAAAGATCTTATCATCAATCATATGACTAGTCTAAGGAACCAATTTCGCATTTCTTTGATTTTCTATGATTTGTTTTCATTAAATTTCAAATTATTTTTTCTTATAATCAATAGTTATGTTGTATGTACATTTTTTGAAAATATTGTGTATTATTTGGCATAATTTCAGTTAAGCATATTT
>NW_020539016.1:0-26345 GCF_003426905.1 Ctenocephalides felis
TGTGCTGCATGAAAATTGTATCTTCCAAAAATCAATCACAAATTGTTGGACTTCAACTACTAATTCGTTTCATTAATCTTGTAACTTCTAAGGCTTTTTTTCATTTCTGATTTATTTTATCATCTATCTATCACAGCCTTTTTTCCTAAGCTAATATACCAGTATTTTCACTTGTAGCTGACAGAATAAACTTCGAACTTTTTCAGAAATTACTGAAATACTAATGTTTTGTTGTTTGTTTAAATCCCTTGTTTGTGTTGAAATATATTGATCCAAATTGACTTTAAATTGAAAATAGTATATCTACTTAAAGAGATCCACTCATTGTTGCATCACAACTTTGAGATTTGAATGTTATTTTATATACTGATATTATGATAATTATTTTATAAACTATATACACATAGATTTTATAAGCGCACAAAAGCATACAAAAAGCTTTTATTTTTTAGTCTATTTTAAATTATAATAATTTTTATTTTATATTATTATTTTTAAGCAAATTATGTGAAAATGTATCCCATATAACTGGGTCATTTTCGTATTATGCACTATTGTATCATAAGCACAACCTACAATTGCTTTAAATGTTTATGCTAAATTTTTGGAAAACTAGTTTTTTCACACTTTACGATTGTAATAAATGTTTAATATATACTATAACTTTATTAGGACAATTTTTTTAATTACGTTCCTAATTGAATTTTTGTGCTTTAACCGTTTCTTCCTAGTTGCGTAAAAATTAGCTATAAATATTTCTGCTAAAAACACAGCCGTACATATCAAACAACTGAATATGAATAGCATAAATATCGGTGCTAGTTCATCCATCGAAAAAAATGTATTTTCCACTTGGTGTATTCTGCCAATTTTTAGACTCAACTTATACCAATTATCATGTAAAAATTTCTGGCTAAAACCACCTTCAAATAATCTTAATACTACTTTGTTAATTCTATCTCTGAAAGGACTTTCTTTCAAACCATGTAGGCCAAGATGGTTCTAGTAGGTGCTTCGTCTACTACGTGTATTAAACTGTTACCTGTTTTATTAGAGTATAAAGCATATCGATAATTTTCATTAATATTCCTAGAGAAAATAGGGCTGAATCACGTTTGTATGCTACTTGTTTATAACTAACTTCATAATTGTCTATCAATGTGCGCCTTTGAGAGAGACGATAGTAAATAGGATCCACGTCAGTACTATTTTCGTTTGGCAAAAATTACGCAAACCAATCGGCACCAAAATTTTCAATCCACTGTCGACCAACCTTTGCAATGTATCAAATTTATTAGATTCATGACTCACCGTCAAAATTTTTACCATGTTTCCTTGATATACAAAAGCAATAATTGTTGAAAAGATGGCAAGCGATCCAACCAGAAATCTTCTGTAGGCAATCTTTGGTTTCTTCTGCGACACTAAAAGCATGATTCCAAATAAGGTAATGCCTTTATATCCTATATCACTAGAGATTGTCCGAGATTTAACTTTTGATAAGATTTTGTTAAGATAATAGTCCATCCATAATATTATGCCATATATTATACAGGTACTAATCATTACAGTATTATCTAAAATTCCGAAAAAAGTAGGTTTACTTGTATTTTCTACAACTGGTACAACAAATGAGAGTTTCGTGTCGCCAATAGCTGGTAAGAATGTTGCATGTTCTTGGCCATATTGTTTCAAAACCCTCACGTTGAATGTGACATCAACTTTGCCATATTCTAGAAGACCTAAAACGCCTGTAAATGTACCATTTTGTGTGACACCCTCCGTACATGCTATTATTTGGAGGATTGATAAAAATCGGTTTGAAGTTTATAGCTTTTGTTACAGCATTAATCATTTCTCCATCAGGCAAATTGTATCGGTAGATACTACCGTTTTTGTCTTCTACAGACTGTGCTAAACCAAATAAATTGAACATGCCAACGCGCAGAGGATGTTGATAGGCATTAAAAGTTCTCTCTCTGTGCATCCTCAATATCTTTTTGGACACTGATTCTAAATCATTATCTTTGCTTCCCGAAAATATATAAAAGCGACCTTTTTCATCATCGTTTTCTATGAATGGATTATATAATATAGCATCTAACCTATGAGTAGAATAATGTTTGTTTATGCGTTGTTCTAGAGCACTGATAGATTTGCTAGTAGACAAAAATATATTCAATAATAATGCCACAACATTAAGCATGTTATACTTCTCCCATATTATTTTCATCAAATCAGTTAAGTCGGTGGCTGAACTTTGACTTAATATAATGACTATTTTAGCATTTGAATGATTCCTTTGAAGTATTTCTAATCCTCTCATCAACATATGTTTGCTGTCAGACGCGTAAACATATCCATAATTGGCCATTTCCATTTCATTTCTATTCACCTTACGCTGAATATTATTTCTGAAATTTTAGATTAAAATTAAATTTGAATTATAGAATATTATATATAATATGTACATAATTTTATTTATTTACTCGTTATAGTCATTGTACACAATTGCCATGGACTGTTGTTCCAACAAGCATTCGAAGTAATCTTCATATTTCCTATCATTTGTTTTTGCTGATACGATAATTGCCTTCTTATTCTAAAATATACATACAATTTTTAATTATACAATTAATTTTGATAATAAAAATGTATATTGATTTTAACTAATTGATAATAGTTTTGCTTTTAATCGTTGAATGGTTTTGCTTGTACATTTATAAAAATCGCATTTTAAATTTTTCTTTATTTGATTTATTTTCTAATGTATGAAATAAAACCCGTTTAAAACGATTTTGCTTGATACGATTTCTCGCGTAATACGTCTCGGATTTGTAATATCGTTTATAACGTCGTAACACGATTTGTATTTTTGTTCATTGGTAAAAATTGAGATAGTGAAAGATTTCGATAAAAAAAAATCACAAATAGAAAATCAAACTCAATTAGTTGCCGACTTTATTACTTGCATGTTTCTACCTTACTTCACAATTTGAACAATAGAGAAAAAATTAAAGAAATATATAATTTGCGAGGTGTGCAGAAAAAAGCAAAAGGTAAAAAAATTTAATAAATTGAAAAAGTTTTTAGTGGAATGGGTTCATAAAACACGAGCTTTAAAATAGGTATATATAAGTGGTGCCATAATATGTAAAAAGGCGCATATGTGTGAAAAAAGACCTACAGATCACTGATTTTAATATTTCGAATGGCTGCAAGGATGATTTTAAAAATTGCACAACATTGTGTGCATTGAAATAACTTGGGATTAGGAAACAAATGTTAATAAACAAGATGCCAACTCTTTCTGGATTCAACATTACGAATTGCGAAACAGTTTTAACTATTTATTATTTAATGTGATGTCAGATAAAATCCACTGTTTTTAAGGAAGAAATTTGTCACGATAGCAAACCAAGTAAATAGAGGTTGACTATCCCATGTTCATGGGTATTTGTATCAATTCTTATAGGTTTGCTAACGAGTTGTCTTTGCCAGGCACGCAGCCAAAGTTGAATTATGTTGAAAATGTTGTTTGTCAAGCTGTCAATGTATCAACATCTTCATGTCAAACTAAAAAACAAGACAAAAACAAGTGATTATTTTAAATAACACATTTATAATTGCGAATAAAACCATTTGTCCATATAGTACGGACAGTAAGGTAAGGACAATCGTAGATACAAGTTTCTAAGAAGACACAAATAATTACACAAATTAAGTAGAACACAAATAAATTGTTTGGTCCTCTTTGGGACATGGCACATGAAGGAATTGAATCATACATCGTAATTCATTTAATAGAAATAGTAATAAATAACCAAAAATAAGTTTCCAGAAAACCTGAAAAAACTACCCTCAAATCAAACTTTTGCGGGTACGTTACAGGTTTGAACTAATTACTGCGTCAAGACTGTGGCAATGACGCTCAACACCTGACAGGATTGTTTTTATGGGCTTCTTCATGCTATGCAGTCGCGGGAACGTTAATAAAACTAGCCAATTTTTTAATAAAGTCACTGAGTCATTTAGTCCATATATACCATTTTGTCCGCATTTCTCCTACCATCTAGTAGAAACTTGTTGCCTAAAGTCACAATCAGTTACATTTAATATTACTTCCGGTGCATATCCGTTGCACGGATCCATATGAAATAAAACATATGTTTTAAAATATAAAACTGGATTCGACTAAATGCCTTACCTTGAAATAAGGTAAGGTGATCTTCCAGAACAAACGACTCAATGCTAAACACACATGAGCCGATTGGTCCATTTCGTATGAAGGACAGATCAATGATAAGAAAATAATTAATTTGATCATTTCACTTGCAGCTCGGTAATGCTGTTCTTTTTAATCCGAACAAGTTTGCCTTTGATTTATATGCATAATCTTTTTTATTAATGCTTTTTAATTACTATGAAAACATGTACATTGGTACTGCTATTAAATAAATAGCGATGTTTAGCTTGCTTCTTCACATTTTATAAGCTCATCGCATATTCTTATGATCATTCAATTTTATACACCATTCCATTTATCTGAATTAATTTATAATTTTATGCAGCAGACTTGCAGATAATGCAAATAGTAAAACGTAGTAACACAATGTCAATCGTAGGGTAATTAACCTCATTTAATTTTCCAAATCTTTTTTTTTTTTTCAATCTTCTTGAATTCCTAATCGTCAAAAATAAATATTTTACATATATCACATAGTATATTGTTTAATTTTTCATATCACTACACGAATTATTCACCATTCTGATTTGGGAAAAAACACAAATTGATCTATACATTAATAAAGCCTTAATTAAATTGATGGTCAGTAATAGGTGCACTCGCTTTAAAAGAAGATAAACTTCAATTCAGTATATGTTTAATATATATAGAGCACATAAATACGAATACGTTTTCTACACTGTTGAAATTACAACTGCAAGTAATTGCTCGGCAATTAAATTGCTGAAGTATTGATAGTTTATATTAATTATTTATGGCACAAGTACGTAGTACTATGAATATAACTCGTAACTGTGTATTTATACAAATATTTATCATTATATATATATATATATATATATGTATATGTAGTGAACAGATTGTTTACTGGCAACTTAAGGAAAAAACCGTTGAATTTGTTCCTATGCTATCCTATCCTATATTCAGGTAATTATGATCTCGTATTATGTGTCGTAAAAAGATATTTCACGTTAAATCGTTTATAGAAAGTATCAGAATATTGCTGTTTAATAAACCAAATCCAATAGATTTTTTGTAATCCTATTTGGAGTTGATAGTTAGTATTCTGCAATTTTGCATTTTCTAGATCCTTATCTATAGTGCCATTTGTCTGTGCCATTTGTCTATAGTACCCCTACGTCTTGCTTTATATTAAAATCCCGTATAACTAATTTCTTTTTGTGCAATTTTAGAAATTGATTCAATCACTATAATAATTTACAATTGATGTAAGTTTTATCTAATGTGATAAAGGATATCGTCTATCAATTCTGCATTTATAAATAAGGCATCACATGCAATCTAAGGCATTCTTACCTTTTAGGTTAGGTTTGCTTTTATTAAAAATATGCACAATTAAACTAAAAACTCGATATTGCATCAAATCATTAAAGTATATTCATTTTTATTAACTTCCCGTAGGGTAAGTTAAGTAATCGCAAAAAAATCGAAAATGAAAATTTTTGCATTTCTCGACGTTTCAAAGGTTTCTGAATATTTTGGCATACCTTAGAAAAATGGATGTATGTATGTGTGTGTGTGTGTGTGTGTGCGTGTGTGTTCGGATACAAATTCTCGACGATTTCGAGAACACCGATCAACCGATTTAAATAATTTAACTAGCTGTAAGTGGAATTCTGTCTTAAGGCAATTAAGGCATCCTGCCTTAAGGCAAATTGTTGAAACTTCCCGTACCAAAAATTATTAGTTTTTTAAAAACGATTAACATTTTTGAAAAAAATTTACTTCGAAAAGATTAGATTTTTGAGAAAGGGATCGTTCAAGTATTACGTAAGCAGATTTATTACAATTATTTACCCCCCCATCCCCCTTGTCAGCAAAAGTAAGCAAAGCTCTTACCCCCTACCCCCATGCTTACGTAAACATTTTGCAAGCAATTTGCCTTAAGGCACGATGCCTTAATTTCCTTAAGACACATTTCCACTTACAGCTAGTTTAAGCTCTATTTACGCCAACTAGTACTTTTGTTGTAACAACCTTTTGTAATAACAACAATGACAAGAAGGACTACCTTGAAACTTGAACTTTTTTTTATTTTTGTTTGACGTTGAACCGTATTCTTGAAATATTTATTTGCAGTCTAAACAAAAAAACAACGAATAATTTTCCAAACCATGAAAAACAAACAAAATTAACACATTGTTTTAAAAACTTAAAAAAAATTGATCAATTAACAAGATTGATCTGGGCAATATTTTACTAATCATGAATGTTCTGAGACTGAGCTTGGTGTCCAAACATACAATTCAAACGGTGCCGAAATAAGGATGTTCTAATATGAAATAAGCCAGGAAGAAAATCTAAGTATAAAAATGCATCAGTACGTTCCTAGGATATGAAATTGATGGTGGAAAAAATTAAACTATCAATTTATCATGCTATAAACGTGTTCAGCTGCTTTTTAGCTCCAAATTTTATAACAATTTGTAGCTTTGATAACAATTATTCATTTTGCATTTTAAGTATACAATAAATAACTTTCGTTAATATCATAGTTTTCAGTAAAAAAAATAATAATTAATAAATAAATTAAAGTAATTGAAAAAAATATATAAAACCCGCAACTTAATGTGTTCATATTTTTGATAATTTTACACGGATAATGAGTCAAATCAAGGTCTTCAATAAATTTTGTGCAAAAATAAAGAGTGTAGTGTGGTCGTGTTTACATAATTAATAAATGTATGTATATATATACAACACACCCAATCCGATACTAGTTTTTAATTTAAAACTTTCACCTTTCAACGTTTGCCAATGAGACACCGGCTGAGACATTCATATACAATCTTGTATTCATGCATATATACTCATTTGTATCCATAAGTATGTGATTATATATATATATATATATATATATATATATATATATATGCACTGATACTTATGGATGTATATTTTACTATATAGACTATATATAGAAATCATTTTTAAAATTTCCAAATATATATGACGACCTTGTATCTAGTAAAAACAGGAGAAATTGATTGACATTTTGATAAACGTTTAGCAATGTATCTATTAATATTCATGTATAATTTTACCAAATTTAATGAGGTCTATTAGCTTTGTCAACTTTTTTATTTGCTTTTTACATGACCCATTCATATTTCATGCTATATATAACTCATTTTTCTCTCACTAATTTGTAGAATTAGTGATAGACAAAAATTAAATTTTGTGTATAGAGGAGCTTTCATTTATAATTTTATTAAACGTTGGGTCACTAATGAAGCTAAAACATTTTATATATATTTTTTAAATTTAAACATATTGAATATTTGCGCTCATAAAACAGAACAAAAAAGTTGTCAAATGGCTTTTATTGAATATAATAATTATATTGTCAGAAATACAATTAATATGTGATTGACAAGTACAACTATGTCGATGTTAGTATTCAAAATTATTTATAGTCCTTTTATCTTGAAATTTTGTCTTATATTTTTGAGTTATTTTTTGTGGTTTTAGATAATAGATATATTTGTATATCTATATATATATATATATATATATATATATTTATTTATTTATTAATTGACTCTGTAATGCATAATGTTTCTTTTAAAGATGTTTCGATTCTATACCAGAACCCCATACTGACAAAAGTTTAATATTATATTTCGAATCACATATGGATTATTCTCATATTTTCCTTCGATTAAATTCCATATCTTTTATATTTATAAAAAACATAAAATATATTTTTTATTTTAATTATATAAATATCTTTGTGAATATTAATTTTCACATTATAAAAGCCAAAGTTTAATTATATATGGCAACAAAGCAATTACAACAGATTTTTACCACAAAATTTTACGCGTACATATAATATAGTTGAACATACTTTTGAATTAATTGGTTTTAAAATGTTTCAATATTATTTGTTATTTTTTACCCTGATGTCCTGATGATGAGACACAAGGTTTCGAAACGTTTATAGCGTATAAAATTATTTAGTAATATTAAAAAGTGATATGTGTTCATATATACATAATTTATAAAATATTTTATTATGATTATTGAAATGTATATTATTGCTGAATAAATGTTTCCTTATAGTGCGAGTTTGAAGGTATTGGCTTAGCTGATGTCTTAATGATGAATCCAGTACCTAGTGTTCATGTATACTTTCAGACATTAATTTTGTGTAAATTGAGGCATCTTAAAAAACTATTAAATATATAACAAATAAACATCTGCAATTGGCTTGTAATCATCTTATTTTGAAATTTCAAATAACCAAAATGATTTCTGCTGTTCGACTCAAAAATTCAAACCGAGGTATCTAATTATTGTCTTTGCAAAGACGTAGAAATGTAAGGTAGATGTCTTTTGTACTCAGTCTCAAAAAAGCAATAAAATTTTATTTGGAATTTACTCGTCATCGATTCGCAAAAATTTAATCTGGAAGAAAAATTTAGTCTTCTCATGATGACAGCCACTTTCTAAGACGTCTTTATTCCAATTAATACTAGTTGGTTAAATTTTATTAATTTTTCTATGACAGTATAGTTAAAGAGCAGCTTCTATCACTATTATTATATACTTTTCTCATATATATTATCATAACTAAAAAAATTTAATCTATACCATTTGTATTGGTTTCAGTTCTATTTAGTAAAATATATATAAGAATGAGAAATTATAATTGGCTTAGAAATACTCACATTAAATTTATTTGTATAAATGTTTGTAATACCTATATTTATAGTGCCTTTAAGAATATTCGAAGTTCGAAGAAATTAAGATATGTTTTATTACATTCATCATCAGTTTCAATGCTTTTGAAAGTATGGTTAAAGATCGACTTTATCAAACATGAAATTGTTGAATTGGTTTTTGTCAATCATATACGCGTGACATTTTTTTTCTTTGATACATTTTTAACTAAATTACCTAATAAAGTTATCATGGTCGTTGTGAATATTTTACTAATCGTGGCAATTAACGTGTTAAATATTTGTAAAATATATTATTAAACTTTATTTTTGATATTTTAGAATATAAATTATTACATTTTATTTTCAAGAGTAAAAATATTATTTCAAGATAAAAATATTATAAGATATATTGAAAAACTATAGTCGTCTCAAGCTCTGCGGGCAAAGCCCAACTTGATCTCTTATTGTTTTAAATGTTTCAGATAACTTTTGTATAATAAATAACTTTTTATTGTTTATTAAAAATTGGAATATCAGTATTACATTACTTGTAATATTATACAAGTCTGGTGGTTTATTTCACAAGTGAACTTAAAGCCGAGCCACAAAACAATAAAAGAAATATGCTTTGGAATTTTTTGAGAAATAAATTATAAAAATACTTGAAAAATAATTCGTTTTATTTGCATTAGAATTAGAAAAACAAAAGGAAAAATAGGGTATTATATCTGGAAAAACTTTGCTCATGGTTTATACATTCATACATACAAATATATTTGTATATATATATATATATATATATATATATATTCAGTATTGTACGTGGGTATGCATATTTATAAGAATGTTTGGCTCTATCAATACCTGTATTCATATATATCACTCTTATTAGTGGGGGACTTGAGGCTGTATAACCTTTCACAAACTGACAAATCAAGAGAAATTCAGTTTTTGCTCATTCTCTGTGCAAGCTTTATACGCTTAGCACATACAAAAGTAACAAATTCGAAGAAAAAATATTGTCCTCTTAATAAGAAATTTTTGGTAGTGTTAACAAATTTAGAAAAAAATATTTTACAATGAGGAGGTTTGCTCTAGGATTTTGTTTGCTGGTCGGTTTAGTTGGTAAGTGAGAACTTGGATTTAGATTTTTGTACTAACTACATTTATATGAAGTGAATATATATATATATATATATATATATATATATATTTGTTGGTGATTATAATATGTATATCTGTTTGTGACTGGAACATAGGCTAATTTCTTAGTGCTTGTGGTATAAATTTTCCTGTTTTACAATTATTTTTCTTAAATAATTTTATAAATAATTAAGGTTGTAGTATATTATTATAAAAATATTTTAGATTTAAATAATTCATATACCCACTATGTGAGAATTGATAGGCTCGGCATGTGCATTACTATTATGCATTGCACATATTGCATTATGCATCGCATGCAGGAAAGAATGAAAATTTTTAACTTCCTAGTACTAATGTGTTACCTAATATGTTATGGTAATATCAATAATTGTAATTGAACAATCACACGAATACCAACATATTCAACCCATGCATTAAGTGAATAAATTAATAGTTACTTTCTTACTATACTTGGGGATTTTCTTACTATACGTGGGGATTTGTTAATTTTGGGACCGGTAATTTTTTTGAAAACTTTTTTTTTAATTTTTTCATTACTAATTAAATAGCAATCAAAATAATAGCATCTTATAAGCTACTGGGATGGATTTGTACTCAAAATGTTCATAAATATGGCTTGTTTAGGTAACTCTTTGATGAGAGCCTTGATTACTTCAATTAAATCAATCAGTGAAAACATTTTTCAAAAATTAATTTTAATTATCAAAAAAATATTTGTGCATTCCAAATTAGATATAAACTTTTTTTCTGATTTATAATATAATATAAATAAATTATACCTAAATTATTATAATTTAACTTTTTTAATCATGTGATAAACTTTTCGATTTGGTTTTCATTTTTTTGTCGACATAGAATATAATATATTAGCTAAACCTGAAGATGCTTTACTGAAAAAAGATTATGTGGTCAAAAATTAATGATGATACGTTATTTAATAATTATGTATATATACAAATATTTCTAATAGCATTTGGATAATAACCTAACTTGTGATCAAAATTAGTCCTTGTATTAAAAAGTATGTAAGTAAGTAATGACTATAAAAATATGAAGCGGGGACGACAAAAAAGGTTTTGGTATTATAATATTAGACAGAAAAAGTTTAAAAACTAATGAAATATTAAAAAATATATATTTATATTATTATATATATATATATATATTTATATTCTGTAAAGCGAAGTAAATGCGTTTACGCATGCCAGACTAGGTCTTTTGTCTGGGTATGACGGAGTTAATACCGCTTGGGTATAAATTGGTAAATGGTAATATCGACTAAAACTTCCGCTTATCTTTTGCCTCTTATCTTCAAGGAAACCGTTGTTAGTCATTACTTTGTGGGGGAAGGATCTAGAATGCTATGATTATTTCTTTTAAATATACTTTCCTTTCAATTAGTGCCATTTGCTCTTCTTTTATCCAAAGGTTGCAAGCCTATATTTAAGTATGTATGTATGTATGTATTATATATATGTATATATATTAAGGTGGTCCTTAATATGGACATTTTCGAATTTTCTTGCTCCCAAGGGCTCAAATGATTCCAAATTGATAAAAAACAATTCTCTGAAATTTTTAGCTCTTAATATTAATTTTTAGATAGTGCGCAATTCTATCAAACTTCGTATGAAAAAGGCATAGAAAAAATTTGAAAGTTAAAAAAATTTTTTTTTTAGGTATAACTTAGCGACAAATGGATTAAAAGTGAAAGTTTTTGTCATTTTTTATTGAAAATCCGACGCCCTGCAAAATTTTTGAAACTGTTTTCATGCTATTTCCATACAAAACTTTGATTGAATTGCGATCTATCTAAAAGACAATATTAAGAGCTAAAACTTTCAGAGAATTGTTTTTTATCAATTTTGAACCATTTGAGCCCTTGGGAGCAAGGAAATTTGAAAATGTCCATATTAAGGACCACCCTAATATATATAACCTGTATAGCGTATCGTAGTAATTTTTTTACGATAAAACTACTCTAAAAATTTATTCACAATAGGTTTTGAAGACAATTCAAGATGTGTAATATGATATACCGGTTTTTCTGCACGTTTGACATTAAAAATTTACACACAAATACCGACTAACTTGTTAATATATATACACTCAACGACATACTGAATTTTACATAATAAGATTGCGCAAAATGCTTTCAAATGTCGCGCGAAAGTTTATTATGCTCAGGCAGGTTCGTACTAGTCGATTCACAATAAAATAAATAATTGAAATAAATATTAATAAAATTAATAATATTGATGATTATAGTATTTATTTTCAATTTTACATAAATCATAAAAGCAGAAAAAATATATCAACGCTTCGATTTGTAAATGATTGATATGGAATTATTTTTTTCTACATCGACTGTCATTACTGGTATTCGGTATTATTGATAAATTTATGATAATTCTAGGAATGTATTATTTAATTAAATTCTTTGTTCCGCTGTTGTATTTGCATAGCGTTTGTATTGTTAATTTATAAGGGAGGCATATAATAAAACAATGCCACCACATGAAATGATAAATTAATTTAAATATTAAATTTACTGGATGTATACTAACTACAATTCGATTCAATTGCTTTGATTAATTTTTGTGTAATAAAATTAGAATAAAATAATTTTGTAATATATTTGAGGTCCGTAGTTTAGAAAAGTACGGTTAAAGTTTCTTAAATTTTGCGAATGTCTCTAGACAGAAGTGAGTGTCCTTACAGTCCTTGAACAAAAGATTGCATTTTGCTATTTCACCTGTGATTGTTTAATTATAATAAATTGAAGTTGTCAAGTTGTTACTGTATATCGTAATTAGAAATAAGAATATTAAGCAGCATATTATATATATATATATATATATATATATATATATATAAGAGTGCGTAGAAATGCATTTGCATATTAAAAAAGTTGAAGGTCTAAAGGACACTTTAGCACAACAACCTTTGTGAAGAATTCCAGACTTCAAGAAGAACTTTTTGTGTTATTTGCTAAACAAAACATAAGTTGGGCATAATGCTTATATATATATATACATATATATATATATATATATATATATATATATATGTGTGTGTGTATATATATACGTATATCTTTTTGTGTTTTCAAAACTGTTGTAAACGTTTAATATATGCACATATAAATTCATCTTCTGATTTTGTTAGTTCGAAATTTTTCTTCCATTTCTCTTTCGGTATTTTGTTTATATATTCAATATGCACATATGCGAATACATGTATACATGCACCCATACACAAATGTATATGGATGCATACATTTCGGGTAGGGCGGGACACAAAGGTCCAATTTGACTTTGACCAATTATATTGTGAGAACCAAACTAATTATATCATAACAAATAACACATATCAAACAAACAACTCTCTGACTATGTTCAGTAAAACTCCCAGCTCATCATTGTAGAAATGCGTTTCGTTTTTCTGTTTTTCAAAAATTTGTCACCTGGATCTATGAGCGGGGTAAAATGGGACTACCAGAGGACATACAGTTCTAATGTGTTATTTTTAATTTTAAAGAATTTGCCTAAAATAATAGCTACACAATTCTATGCAAAATATACATGTTGTGGGTACAGTTTTTTTACTGTATAATCTAATCTCGTTTTGGTATTTTATCAAAAATATTTATCAGCAGATTTAATTTATCTATATTTTTTAAATTGCTTTTTTATACTTAATTTACTATTTTACAATTTTGCATTGTTCACATTTTTGTTGCTAATTTGTACTTACAAATTGTATTTAAGTTTCGTGAACTAAAGAACAGTGCTCACAACCAAAAAATCTAACAACGAAATGGATTTTCGAAAAATGCCGTTTATCTCGCGATAGCAACGTCGTAAGAATGAAATTGATGACTGGTTACACATTTTTTTCCTCTACTTTTAAATATTGTTATTAAAAAAAATTTTAAGTACACTTATTTTTGAGATATTGGTGGTGGACCTTTTTATTCGCGGACCTTTAAGCCCATTCAAGTCTAAATATATATATATATATATATATATATATATATATATATATATATATATATATATATATATATATATTAATATATATTTTCCAATAGCATTCAATATTTTTTATTATTTTAAAAGTGAATGAAGAATTCTATGAATTTGCATATTAACTCAAATTTTATATTATTTAATAATTTATTCATAAAATTAGCAAATTTCTTGGAAAACAAAGTAGGAAGTTGAAAACCTGTTGTCAATTTCTATTTAACTATCTATATTTTTAATTATATTCTGGAATTTATATAATTAATTATAATTTATCTTGAATGCTACACATGTATGCTATTTTCATTTTTATTTTTAAGAATATGCATAAAAGATTGAAAATATTAGGATAATTGTCTCAAACATTATGAAAAAATATATATCCACTATGACTATTCTACCTATAAATGCAATTCAATTTATTCACTTGCACATTTACTAATTTTTTCATTGTAGATTTGTTTCGTTTATCTTTCATTTATCGCAATTTATCAAACCGTACATTTTTTAAATCATCATTACATCCGTAAATTTCTTCATATATTCGACAACCCGTTTTATGCAAAAAATTATATAAAAAATACATATTTTAATTTTATTCAAAATTCATATTAATAGCATATTAATGCTTTCAAACAAAACCAGCCAATGGATTTCTACTTGACATTTAATCATACCCTTTATAAAACAATAAGGTCTATGCATTTAATACATTTTAAATATGTAGTTTTTTAGCAACCATTGATAAAATTTTGTTTTATCAAATTTTTGATTTTGTTGACAAATAAAATTTTAACAATTTTTACGTCTCATTTTTGTAAACATTTATTTTTTTTAAATCTAATTAGTATTTTTAATAAAATGAATTTAATTTTTATATTCTTATTATTGAATATAGTGGAATGGATTGGTATGTATGCAAAACAACTAATTATGATATTCTATATTATAAATTATTAATTAATTATTAAAATTATAAAATAGGATTACTTCATTAAATAATAACTTACAGATAAATTACAGTTATAATTTTTTGATAAGACATGTACCACTATTTAAATAAAAGTTTTAAAGTTTAAATATTGGAAATAATTTTTAACTCAATACTACTGGATACTATTTATACATTATTATCGACTTCATTATCAATAATTGACGTATTTTTTTTATTTTATTATAATCATTGCATTTTTGCAAATTTTCATTATATTGTACTATTTTGCACAGTAATAACTTTAATAATATCTTATTAAAGTACTAAATGTATATTATTCGATGATAATAGCACAAGTAACAATAATAATTAATAAATATATTAAAATACATTAAAAGTATGTACTATTATTTATTATATTATATACCTCTTCTTTATCTTTATCTTTATTATATCATAATAATAATAATGAATGATAGTCTGCTCGAAGACAGGTCCATGGTTCGAGAGCCATCACAATAAATTATTCCTTTACCTCTTGTTTATTATTACCATTACCACTATTTATTTTCATATATTTTCCTTTCCGAACTTCTGCTTCCATGCTTCTTGATCCTGTGCCTCGGCTTTCAGTTTCCTGTATTTTCTCTTCTCGCGTAAGACGTCAATCATTTGCATTATTCTTCTTTCCATTCATTTCAGTCCTTCTATTTTATTCTCGACGACGTCGTGTACGACAATAATACGTCATATATTTTACAGTAATAAAAGATATATTGTATGATATACTATCTTTATATATCCTATATACTATCCAATTTTCTTTCTTCTTCCACTTTATCTTCTAACCTTGTTTCTTTTTTGAACACCTAACTCAATTATATCTCAAAATCTACTTAATTTCAATCTAACTAATCAAAAAACATTTCTAAGACCGTTTCAGAACTCGAACCGAGTATCCCTGGCATGTGAGCCAAGCGTGCTACTGAGTGAGCTATTCCCGTCATAATAAATTAAAAAATTAAATTTTCCATAAGCTTAATAATTTATTTGTCATATACCATACAATAATAAAAGATTTATTGTATCATATACTATATTTATATATTCTATACTGTTCGGGCGTTTTTTCGTTTTATTATATTGGCCATGAAGGTGACAAAACTTCAGGGCATTAAGCTGTACACGGAATGGTTGCTACGCCTGGTAGAGGCGGTAGCGGAGTATTTTATTTGAACTAGTTGTACACTTCTAAAAGTTAAGTCCGCTTAACATCATGCAAATAACCAATAAAAATAAATATATTTTTTTTCATTATAACTTAGTAACAAATCAGTGATTGTAATTAGAACCGCAACAAATACTATATAATATACAAACAAATCAGTGTTTAATACAGTCCACAGCTACAAGGGTTAAATTATAACCCAACAACCTGAATTATCGAAGGAGAGTTTTAATAAATTCGTTACAAAACTACGTAACAAAAATACATATACTATCCAATTTTCTTTACAACTGACTTATATTCTACTTTTATTCTTCTTTATATTCTAACCTTGATTCTTCTTTTAACACCTAACCCAATTATATCTCAAATTAACAATTTAAAATCAAATTAATTTCAATCTAACTAATCAAAAAACAATTCTACGTCCGTGCCAGGACTCGAACCGAGTATCCTTGGCATTTGAGTCGAGCGTGCAACTGAGTGAGCTATTCCCATCATAATAATGATTATTATTGAAATGAAATTAATTTTTTTGTTGTATTTGTAAATCTGTAGTCTTTAATATTTTATTTGTTTCTTCTTACAGCAGCCCAAAAGAAATCGGCAGCAGCCGATTACGAATGTCCCCTAAATCCTAAGACTGGTCAGTACCGCGATGGTCAGTACGAGCATGCGACTCAGTGTGATGCCTTTTACGAGTGCATCGATGGTTCTGCCAAGCTGAAGTACTGCCCGGACGGATTGGTCTTCGATTCCACGATAAGGCTGGTCAACAAATGCGATCAACCTTTCAACGTTGACTGCGGCGATAGGATAGAATTACGTAAGTAGTTGATAAATTATGGTGTATAAACTCTTGTTAATCATTTGTTATAGAGATGGTCGTATATTCTTCAAAGTTTGTTCCAGTGATTCTAGTTCATTTTATTCTTATTATAAATAGCAATATGTTTCCAAGTGAAAATAGCCCTCACCCGGCATTGTTGCACCATACTTGCCCTACTACAGAGATTGTAATATAAATTTCTCGTACAGAGATGTGACAACTGTTTAGGTTGCCATCTGTAATAAAACAAACGTAGTTTGTAAGATCTGAATCACAACACCTCATAGAACCCATAAGTTCTGATCGCTGTTCAAATAAATAAAAAAAAAAATTTTATGATGAAAATTATTAGGTTGGCAACTAAGTAAATGCGGATTTTTATTAGAAAATCAAAGATAAGTTTTTATGGAACTAAACAACTTCATTTTCTTGTGTATTGTCCATTATGACCAATGACTTTTTGTCACCTTTCAAGCAGCATCATCATCTCACTTTTATAAACCTTCTGGCTTTTATTAGCAAAAAACTGAATCAGATATGATCATTGAGTTGTTTACCATTCAAGGAGTTTCGTAATGAATCTTTACGAAAGATCAAAACAAAATTATAGGAACGTGTAACATCAAGACTATTAAGGGGATGTAGCAAAACATCCCAACCGAGCTCTAATAATTTTTGCCGAGATATGTGATATCAGTAATTGAATAAACCACTGTTTCTATTTGCCAATTCATGTTGCTTTCTCAACTGCATTGTTCAATTTCGTCTGTTGTTTAATGTAGACATCATAATTGATCATTCGTTTAATAATAATAATCTAAAGAAGACAATTTTTTTAATCAACTTCAACTGGACTTACAGGGAATTTTGAGTAAAAAATTACCAGAACAAAATTTGGCACTGCATTTTCTAACGCTTCGTCACAATACACAACTCATAACTTTTCACGAGCTTAAGATGCTTCTTTACCATTGCAGAAATGAAAAAACAAAATATTGTGACGAATTAGGTTGATGTCCCGCTTCTTGGTGGTTGCAACGACTGCCAAACATTATATCTTAGCATTGCATCCCCATTACAAAAGGGTTACTCCAACACCTCAACTTGACTTCTATAAACACCCTGTAATTACCTGTGGAGCTAACATCACTAACTACACGAATGAAACAGAATGCACTTTTATCTTATTTGATTATTCTAATTATGATTACCGGTGTGAGGGCATGACTGCACCTACGTACAATCATGTCCTGTGCCTAAACTCTAACGTACTGATAAATCTTTATTAATTACTAACGGAGTAATATAACGACGGATTAACGAACTGACGGATTAACGAACTGACGGAGGGAATAGCTACTATACAATACAATCTGACCTTTACTGTAACAGGTTCTTCTTACCTGGCCTAACACACACACCACTATACACTAAGCGGGTCCAGAGACTGGACCCGAACGATCTCCTCGGAGGATGTCACATTTTCTAAAGCCTCTTTTCAACCCTCGACTTGAACCTTATATCGCAGGAAATCAAGTAGAGATGAGTGGGGGAGTCTATTTGCACCGATGGTTGTGCAACCCTTTGACGACAATGCCAATTGTCGTTACAATATTCAAAAAAAAAACTAAACTGTCTACTATATCGTTTAGAAAAAGGTATTATTTTACCTTTGGTCTACGTCAGCAATCCTAAAATTTTACTCAAGACTGTTGAAGACCGCCCTTACATAGTTTCCAGCCCAATACTATCTACTTTTTCCCTATTTTCTATGAGTAACTAATGTTTATGTGCGTCGAACGTGATTTTCTCCATACTTGCAAAATAAAAATTAATTTTAACAAAACAAATAAATTCTAAATATTTAATTATTTATATTGTTGCCAAAACACTTCATAATGCCATTTTAAAAGCACGCAATTTAATCCAGCTGTTGTGAGCTCAGAGCTTCTGTCACTTCTTTCTTTTGTTACAAAAGCAATAACTTATGAAATCTGACAGTGGAATTTGCTGCAACCCACATGAGTGTGCAAAGTTCTTCGGCATACATATTGCTAACATACAAGACTCGATATCAAGCAGTATGATATCAAATTTCCTCTTGACATAATAGATTCCTAATATAATGTTAAGTCAAAATCTTTTTTTGGGCATTTCTGTAACGTATACAAGCCGGGTCTATTAAATATCATAGTCTACACGTAAAGAAGGTTAACCGTTGGGTTGCCTACACAAAAAATACTTGTTTGGGATGTACGATGGAAATCGTAGAAGCTGAGGAGTTTAGAATGTACGATAGAAACTTATAGAAGCTCTGATCTCTGTTCACAATAAATATTTCAACAATTGTACAATTCCTTATTATGTATAATAGGTCGCTGCGTGCATTTCCATCAGTATAATAGGGCTATAATATACAAAGTTGTTTTTCAAGTAGTTTTTGAATTTATAAACTTACAGAGTTATATCAGTTTTTTTTCAACTTAAACTTTTTAGTTCAAGAAAATTATTATTTTTTACGGGAAGCCACGTGGTGAGAAATATTTATATTATTATAAGAAGTTCAATTTTTGCAGCTATTATAAGTCATTGCAATAATACGTTAAGCGTTTGCTAAAATTTCTAATACCTAGTTTCTAAATTATATAATTAGCATAGAAATTTAAAGTAAACACTTACAAATCAATGGCCTGGAACCAAATATCGTATTATAATTTCTCTGGAACGCTATTTGGAGAAGGTCTCTTTTCATTAAAAGAGTCGCGTTGTGCTATAATAATAAACGATTAGAAAGTAAAAGCAGAATTTCGATTGATTCACTTGATTGATCATGATTTTATACTCAATTAATTCTATAAGCTTATTCTATGTGCAATATTAAGTTATTGTAGATTGTATTTTATTAGCGAATGTTAATGCGAATTGAAATTTTTGTACTGAAACGAAAGCAGATGATCATATTTATCACAATACATTCTGGCTCACCGGTTGATATGGCGAAAATCCTTTATTTTATCTTCATAGCACCTTTAAATATGAAACTTTAGCTCATTTAATTTTTTTGTTTCAGAGCCTCCTCAATCCACTCAATTGTGTCCACGCAGAAATGGATTCTTTGCTCACCCCGACCCAGGCGTATGCAATATCTTCTATAACTGCATTGATGGTGACGCCACTGAAGTCGTCTGCACCGCCGGACTGCACTTCGATGAATACACTGGAACCTGCGTATGGCCCGACACTGCCAAGAGGGAAGGATGCCACGCTCAAGGAAGTGAGTGATGATTAAAGACATAGATATTGTAATATTCTTAACTAGTGATGTATATAATTTTTTTTTTAATTTCAATTTTTTTTGAAAATTTTGAAAAAAAATTTTTTTGAGAATTTTGATTTTTTTTTAATCTTTTGAGAATTTTGATTTTTTTATTTTTTTGAAAATTCTGATTTTTTAGCACTTCTAAAAACATTTAAAAATTAAAAAAATTTTTTTTTGAAGCGATCACGTAGCTGTTTTAGAGGCAAAATATTAAAGCTTTTAAACGCCGCTTTGTAGTCTAAAGGTTAAACCAGTGGTTTCCAACTTTTTTGCCACGCGCCCTCTCGCTCTTATAACAAAAATGTTGCGTCTCACTTAATTTTTTCAACAATTTAATTTTAAAAATACTGATATTATCATACTACAAATTATTATGCATTAATATATAAAAGTATGCATAAAAACTGATTATTTTCTGTTTACATTTTAATATCATTTCAAAAATTTTGGGTTAATTTTGAAAATAGTATCCCGGAAATAGATGAAAGCGCCCCCCTAAGGAGGCGCGGCCCACATGATGGAAACCGCGAGGTTAAACAATATAAATTGTTGTACACAACCCATAGAAGTGTAAACAAAATTTGTACTTATTATTAAAATCTCTATAAAATATCTGATAATTTGATGTGCATATGTCTAATGATCATTTTTGACTGCCAAATGACATTCTTTACTGGATTTATTGGATTTTCGAAACCCCTTGACCTTACATCCCTAAAGTTTCAATAATTTTTTATTACAATACAAGTGAAATGCTTTTTAAATCATTCAAATCGGACACTTCGTTCTCTGAAAAACTAATTTACCATTTTTTGCACTTTTTGCCTCGTATCTTCGAAACGGCTCGACCTGCCTTTGCCAAAAACTAATTAGCACGTCTCTCTATCAATAACGAATCAAATGTTTTTTGAATAATTCAAATCGGTTGATGTGTGCTCTCAAAATCGTGAGCGCGGATCCACCACATAATTTTTTTCTAAAATATTCCAAATGTTCATAAGCCCTTAAAATGTGTAGGTAAACATACATTGATTACAATAATGTATTTACACTACATGTAATATTGTCACAATACAAGTGATAAGCGAATAGTATTCGGTAATGGGTCTGGGTTATATACCCTAACCTAAACAACGTAGACGTTTTCTATTGGCCATTGTACCATTGGTTGCCATCCCTATGGTGGTCATTTGGAGGGTCGCTACAAATGTAAAGATAAATAAGAGATTACCCAACAGGAATTTAAAAATATCATCGTTATAATTACTAATATCAATGCTGTTACTTTGTATATTGTAAATGCTATTTATGAATCCAAGACCATAGTGTCACAACACTACATTTTACTTACCTGTATCCCTTTTTTGCTTAAAGTTCAGTTTTTACTTCTAAAACTTCAGTTTCTATGCTCAAATGTCCTCAAATTTATAAGAAATTATTTTATAAGTAAATAGTAAAAATTTATATAATTATCAATAAATATTATGAATATTATATCGAATGGGAAAATAACTATTGAGTTGTTTTTCCAACATGCCCCTTTAGTATACAATGTCCCTTTACTGCCGACAATTGTAAATTCCACAAATTTATTAAATGTCCTTAACTGAACAGTTGTAAATAAAAGACAGAATAAAAAAGTACAGTTTCAGTCCTATTTTTCATTCAATGGCATCTTGGAAAGAGTCTATTTTCTCAATTTGAGTCCGATCCAGTTTTCTCTTCACTTTTTAATTGTATGCAATAGTTCTTTCAACTTCCACTATCTGCTATGTTTCTGCATCCAATTCTAAATATCAGTATGGGTGTTCTAGCATACATAATAGGCTCCTCCCTGGTACTTAAACGATTTATACATCATTTTGCAGGTGTTTTGAAAAAAATTCTGATATACCAATTATTAATTCTCATCATTTGGCCGAGATACCGATTTAGTCTTCTTAAATATGGTGTTGATACTATTAATGAAACTTTAATGTTTGACAATTTGTACATAAATATATTTATTGTAAATTAGTAAGTATTTTTTGTTCATGTATTTCTTAAATTTTAGAGAAACTAAAAGACGGCTTCGAATGCCCTGATGAAGTGCAAACAGACAGTTTAGGACAAGTCCAAGCTCATCCCAAATACGCCCATCCAACTGATTGCCAACGATTCTACGTGTGTTTAAATGGAAACGAACCTAGAGATTTAGGATGCCAGGTTTGTAATTATGGCTTATTATATTAAATTAATTATATTAATTTATTGCAAATACATTAGCAACTTTACAATTTTTTAATTTCTGAATTTCCTCAGGTTGGCGAAGTATACAATGATGAAACTCAAAGGTGTGATGCTCCCGAAAATGTTCCCGGCTGGTAAGCTACAATTTCTTTAATATTCTGCAAAGTTTTTTGCTTATAACTGCCAATATATATTTTTCAAATTTTTACGTTTTTACAAGTTGATTAAATAATATATTATAAATCAATATAACATGAGATTAATATTAATATACTTTTAAGTGTACATCATCTTATCTTGTGATCATCTATTTTTACAGTGAAGACTGGTACAAAGACTCCGATGAACCAAAAGCTCAGAAGAGCCCTTCTAAATCAAGAGATGATTAAGATAGTAAGCACCTTTGGTATTTAAATAAAAGCTGATTGTAAATGCTATTATAAATAGCTAAAATTAAAAAGTGCATACATTATTGTATGCAAAAATCTTAGACAAAATCATGACTATTTAAATCCAAATTAATTTTTATTATCAAAATAATTTTATAATTATATATTATAAGCCAGAAAAAAATATAAAAAGTGTGGTTTCAATATATTAGTTTTATTCTCACCTTGCATTCGTAGTAATTCGTAGAAAAACTGTTTCTGTTGAAACGATTTATATAAAATTTTATCATATATAACTAATATATTAAGTCATTGGTTGCTGTGATAAAGTTACTTACTGTTCTGCTAAAAAAATATTTCTAAATGCAATTAAATTTCTTTACTTATTTGTCAGATTTATGCCAGCGATAAATTAAAATATTTTCAATTATTTCATTTTTTCTGAAAATGTTTTATAACAAAATCTAGAAGTTAATTCTTCATGCTGCTTGCATTTTTCAAATTATATCGTAGCATATAAAATTATTTGAATTTATTAGCTTTTAATTATTCAACTTTTTGATGTTTATTTCAGCATTGGGTACTACGATGTTTATGTTGTCTTTATAAGAGTTGGGACGAAGAAAAAAAGATAAGCTAAAGATCAAGTTTCCATCAAAGATATATCCATCAAAGATATATTTGGAAATGCTCTGATCAACATTAAATAACAGTTAGTAACAAGAAATCTTTTTTTAACTTCCCGTAGTGTTAAGTATTTTTATAGTAATCGTTCCAAAATCGAAATCAAACATTTTTACATTTCTCGACGTTTGAAGGGTTTCTGAACATTTTGGCATACCTCAGAAAAAATGGATTGGGGGTTGTGTGTGTTTTGATGTCGCGTTTTTTCGTCCACGTTTTTTCGCGAGCTTTCGGCGCACGGATCAACCGATTTGAATGGTTTAAAAAACATTCGATCCTATTGATAGGGAGATGTGCTGATTAGTTTTTGCAAAGGCAGGTCCAGCCGTTACGGAGATATGGAGCAAAGAGTGCAAAAAATAGAAAGCGAGTTTTCCAGAGAGACGAGAGGATTGAGAACGGATCAACGATTTGAATGGTTTAAAAAAACATTCGTTCCTATTGATAGGGAGATGTGCTGATTAGTTTTTGGCAAAGGTAGGCCCAGAGGTTTCGGAGGATACAGAGCTAAATTTAAAAAAAATGGCTGTTTTTGAGAGAAACTAAGCGTCCGATTTAAATGATTCAAAGAACTTTCTGCTTTTTTCAACAAAATAATTGATTTTGGAAAAAAAATTTTTTGTTTCTAATTTTTTTTTCAAAAATTTTTTTTTGTAATTTTGGATAAAAAATTGAAAATATTACCCAAGCTAAGCACAGTCTAAGCGCCACTCTGGTACAAATGTTACACCCAAGTGCGTTTAGGCTGTTCCTGTACCGGAGCACATTTCCAATTTTGTGAAAATTATTGAAAAATGTGAAAATGCCGCCAAGATGAGCACAGTTATAATGAAAATGTCGCACAGAATATTTGCAAATGCGTTTAGACTGTGACTATGCGGGAGCACTTTTTCAATTTTGTGTAAATTTGGCAAACAATTTTTTTTTGAATTTGATTCGAAATGAAATGACGATTGTTAATGTTCTGAGATGATAAATTGATTTATTTATAATTAACTTTCCATAGGTAAGTAATCGCAAAAAAATCGAAAATGAAAATTTTTATATATCTTTTGACGTTTCAGAGGTTTCTGAATATGTTGGCATACCTTGGAGAAAATTGATGTATGTGTGTGTGTGTGTGTGCGGCATGTGTGTGTGTTCGGATACAAATTTTCGTCGGGAACACGGATTTCGGGACACGATGAAGCAATTTGAATAATTCAAAAAAATATTCTAGCCGTTCCGAAGATATGGGGCCAAAAAGGACAAAAACGGTAACTCAGTTTTTAAGAGATTTGTATAGTTCAAAAAAACATTTACTTGTATTAACAAGATGTAGATAGATTGATCAAATTTCATGAAGATAGGTCTAGCGGTTTCAGAGATCTAGTAAAAAAAACTAAAAAAAATAACATTTTGGCGGTCAACAATAATCATTAGACATAGACATTGCATATCAAATTACAGATTTTATTGAGATTTTAACAATAAGTATAGTTTGTTACATTCCGTAGGTTCCGTACCAATGTTTTTCCGTTTAGACAGCGACGCGGCGCTTACGCGCTTTATATGTTGGTTCTATGCTGTTAAAGCAGTACGATTGCTTGAAAAAAGTTCAGATCTCCAGATTCTTCCAAAATATATCAAAATGAAGATAACATTTTTTCCAAAAAAAAATTTTTATAAAAAAATTGTGTTAAAATTTTTTTTTAAAAAAAAAAAAATTTTTCAAAAAAAAGTAATTTTTTGTCCAATTTAAAATTTCTAAAAAATCTTATTTTTTCGAAGTAAAATTTTTTGCAAAAATGTAATCGTTTTTAAAAAAATAATAATTTTGGCACGGGAAGTTCCAGCAATTTGCCTTAAGGCACGATGCCTTAATTGCCCTTAAGACAGAATTCCACTTACAGCTAGTTAATTTTTTTTTTTTCCTTCATCTAAATAATTTTTTCCCCTGTGAAATTATGTATAAAATTACAATACATTATATTATTTTCAGTGCAAAAATACGTATATTACATAAATGTAAGAAGGAGGAAATAGTTTCATCAATTTTATTTGTTATTACATATTCTATTGTAGAAAGTTTTAAGTTTTTAAAAATTTTTTTTAATTTTTTGTGCTGTTTAATAATAATTAAGTTACATAATAACCCCAGAAACGTAATTGCTTCATATAATTGAATTGCTTCTTGCAATATATTTTCAATAGAGCTATTACATTTTCAATGAGCTTTTGCATATAAATAGTTTCTATTAAAGACTCTTATTACGTACGCTCCTTTTACTGAGCTAAACAATTTTAAAGAAATAATACTTCCAGGTTTTCTTCATATACTTAATTTTGCTTATGGGGCGACTCTAGAAGTGTATATTTTAAAAAAAGAATGGTGGATGAAAAATAAGGGCAATTATTTTAATTCCGTTAAAGAAAAAAAATACATCAAAAATAGTTTCGTATAAATGCTAATGTTTAATATTTATATTTCGAAAAGACGCACTGTTTTTTGAAATTATTTTTTAACTTCGATAACTTACCCCAAATATAGTGATCGTCTAAAATCGAAAATGATATCTTTTGCATATTTTTTACATTTCAAGACCTTCTGAACATTTTGGCATA
>NW_020539017.1:0-27076 GCF_003426905.1 Ctenocephalides felis
TACGAAGTATGGTTCTTTTTTTTTCAAAAGCCGCTAATTGTTAAAAAATGTGACTTGTCCTAAGTATATCCTATTGCGACATAATTCTAGATTAATCTTATTCTCATGTCGAATTACTAGGAGGGTAGCAACCCTAGGCATGGTCATGTGTCAATTTTTTGAGACCCTCCACTTTAACAACTGCTAATTATTAAAATGATTACAATTTTTTCTGTACTCTTGTAACATTAATAAATTTGTGAAAAATGAATACTAAAAAAATTGATAGTACTTTTAAGATAATTTAGCTAGTGGCGTATAGCATCGTGCATTAAGGCAAATTGCAGGAATTTTCTGTACCGTAACAAAATGTTCGAGGAATATTAAATATTTTCAAATAGTTTATTATAAATTCTGTAATATAGTATAATATTAATAAGAATTATATAAACTGAATTGCAAAGTTAAAATTGCTTACTTAAAATATATCAGTGATCTTTAAAACTTTAACCAGAATTGAAATTGAAATCTGAATTATTTTCGATATACAAAAAAATTGAAAAAAAAGTTGAAATGATTTTTTTTTCTAAAATCTGTTGTCTCGTCAATACAAGCATAAAGTTTTTTGAATTATTCAAATCGAATGCTTACTTCTCTCAAAAACTATCATTTTTGTACATTTAGCTCAGCATCTTCAAAACATCTGGACCTGCCATTGCCAAAAATTAACCACCATTTCTCCCTCGATATAAACCTCGATTTATATTTTCTGCACTTTTTGCCCTCTATCTCCGTAACGGTTGGCCCTACCTTTACCAAAAACTAATCAGCACATCAATAGGAATCGAATGTTTTTTAAACCATTCAAATCGGTTGATCCCTGCGACTGAAAACATGAACGCAAAAAATTCGGACACACAAAACACACACACACATCCATTTTTTCTGATGTATGCCAAAATGTTCAGAAACCCTCAAAACGTGGAGAAATGCGAAAATTTTCATTTTCAATTTTTGGCCCATTACTACAAGTACCCTACGGGAAGTTAAAAATAACCTAAACATTTACACTAGAATACCCCTTTAAATTTTTATTACGCTGTACTTTCAAACGAAATTACCGGTACAGCTAGTTACAACTAAATATTTTGAATAAAATATTTATTTTTTGACCACGTTTGTCTTATATATGCATAAATAATTTTAATAACAAAATTGGTAAGAATTTATATCTTTTCCTGTGCCTTGACAACCTTACATAAATTAATTGCTCGTATTTATTTTGAATGTATAAAATGCTATTTTATCGCCATAGATATTTTGATTGTTACGGCGTTTTAAACGAAAACATCTCCTTAATTCCGTTTTGAACCATTTCGTTATTCATTGAATGGGAAATATAACGCTTATTACAAAACCGATGGGGTTTTTGTTTGTTTCGGTGGAATTACCTATAACGGACTGAATTTATTGAATTGGCTTGGTGATTTTATTTTTTATGGCAAATGTCAAACGGGGTGATAATGTTCGATTTCCAAAAAGAGGAAAACAAACAAAATTATATAGAAGTTACAATAATTGAAAAACCGCAAATCCCGTGATGTACAGCGATGATTGAATAACAAAATGATATAGGAAAATTGAGTTCGCAGGAAATTCGATCGTTAACAGACGCAATTTATTGAACCAAAATATACTAAATGAATTCAATGCACGTGAAAGAAAAATGTGAAAAAAAAAATTGATTAATTTGAAAAGCATGGAAAATCAATATGTAATTTAGGCCGCAAAAACATTAATTTAGAATATTCACTAAAAACTATAGTTACGTATTGAATCAATACGTAATACTTCAACCCAATTAACACGGTCTCAAAACATTGTTTATCTTAAAAAGACAATAAACAAATAGGGTAGATCGCAGCGCAAATATATAATTGGCACAAACCAATTATGTTACAACAAATAACATATATCTAACAAATGACTATTTATGTTCAGTAAATCTGCCAGCTAGGAATGAATCTCAGCTATTTTTTTTACGTGCGCTAAATATTATTTACGAACATTTAGCTCATATGATCTTAACATTTTTCCATATTCAGCCCAGATTTCGAATCCGAGGCGAATCTTTAAATATAATATTAAGTCCACACTAGAAAATATTATTTATAACAATATTCAAAAATATTGAATATTACAATTTTTAGTTAAAAACAGCAACGATAATAAAATTCTATTTACGTAAATTTATATAATTTCAAATAATTGTATTGATTTTATCATATATTTCCTATGATAATAGGATAACATGTTATATGAAATCGTAAAGAAATCATTTTAAAATATAAAATTGTAGTTCGGATTCTTATCTATTTTGCTGTTTGGAGATTTAATTATTCAAAATTAAAACTATTAACAACCCGGAAGAAAAGTTTGTTATCGCGACAAAATTCGATTTGCTAGTTTTGTTTTATCAAATTTAAAAAAAGTGTAAAGTGTAAGTGTGTTTATAAGCCCATTTTTGACTTTTCGTCGACGTATTATCCAAAACGGTTTTCCAAAAATTTAAAAGCCAAAAGTTTTGCTAGACGACCAGAGAAACCGTACCTTTGTTAATAACAGAAAAAAGATTTTTATTTTATTTGTTCATTCATTCAGCCCACAATCCTAAATAGATTTTGCCTTAAGGCAAGTTTCATGAACTTGCCGATACCTATACATAATCATCTAAACAAACTAGTTAAAAGTGGCATTTAGCATTAAGGCAAGTTGCATGAACTTCCCGAAACGTGTAAGAATTGACTTAATCAATCGAATATAAAATTCAAATATTTATATAAAATTTCAAACTGTTGATTTCAAAAATAAAGTTATCGCTTAAAATTAAATCTAAGCATTGCGATTTTGAATAGAATTTTCTCAAACACATATAAATTAACTATAATTATATTAATTATATTGCACAGGCACGTGTTTGTATTCCCTTATGTAACTTATTATTTTGAATTTTAACAAATCGATAATGTTTGACTTTTGACACAAAATTTCTCAAACTTACATGAATTTTTAACAATAAACTATTTGTCGTAGGGCCGTAGCATTTTAGTATGTTTTATAATATCGTGATATCTATTACCAAAAAACGTTCATAAAAATTGGCAAAAAAAATTTTCAACAGTTAATTCCAAGAAAACGACTCGATAGATTTTTACCTTAAATTAATCAGTATGAGTCCCAACCAATATCTTTCGTATTTTTTTTAATTTTTTTTATCACTTTATTACAAGAAAACGATCTGGCCGATCTTCACCAAAAACTAATCAGGTCGATTTCCAATCAATGTCTTTCGAACAGTTATTGAATTTTCAAAATCGATTCAAAAGTACAGGCTAAAACGCGGACAAATTTTTTTTACTTTTTTCCGATTTCCAAAGAAATGGCTCGGGCGATTGTCGCACAAAACTGATAAAAGCTCCTTATCGAGTTACATTTCACTCAATAAGTCCATCGAATACCTAAAAACAACCCATTTTTTTAGCAAAATTATTTTGTTTTATTCAATATAGTTTTCTTCGAAGACGAATAATGATTATAGCAAACTTCGAACTTTTCGAAACCATTCTTGTAGTACGATTTGTACTTTGCCACAAAATTCGGCTATCATCTCATCATTTAACAAAAATTTCTTCATAGCGAGCATTCTTCTGAGATCTGACATTTAAAAACAGGATATGGTCGCTGGGGAACAGATCTAGACACTGTAGTTAGAGGAGAACCGATTCAAAGACCAATTTATGTTTTTTTGTCAATGTTTTCACGAGTTTGTGACTTGGTGCGTTGCCATGATACAGCAGCAATGTTTTTCTTTTTCAAATGGGGTCATTTTTCCAATTTTTATTTTTTCATGCTACAATAACGTTATTTAATAATGTTGATGGTCTAGCCTTTCCAAGATAGTTGATAAATATCATTCCTTGCAAATCCCCAAAAACTGACACCATAACTTTGCCTGCTGGTCGGTTGCATTTTTCTCTTCATTAGTCCCCTCGGACGACTTTCTACTCGACTCCGGAATATAGTGGTGAATCCAGGTCACAAATATGGTGAAATAATGATGCAAAAACTCAGTTTTATTGGCCTTCCAGAGCGTTCAGCATCATCAGTGCCTGTATGGCTACAATTAAAATCGGCAAACCACTTCTCCACCATTTGCCTCAATTTGGCACAGTCCAGATAAAACTTATCAAGCAATACTTTGGTAACAATTGTGTTTTCGCCCATCAAAGAGCGACATCATCTATATTATATATCAAGCCAAGAAATTGCTTTGAATTTTTGGATTCGAAAAACTCAAAAGTAACGTTTATAAACTTATCTATATCTTCTTAAAATTGTTGCTTCCTACAAATCATATAGATTATTATAAATCTACATAATCTATGTGTTATCCTACGGACTTATTGGGTGACGTAATATATTTAATAGCTTTTTAACTTTTGAAATAGATTCAGCCGTTTTTGAGTAAACGTAGATGAAATGTCGAAAATCGGCTCCCAAGCACACACTTTTCTAAATTATGTCTCATTCGATTTAGAATGACTTGAAACGTCGAGAAAATGTAAAATTGAATAATCGGATTTTTTTGCGAAATCGAAGTTTTTTCAGGAAGTTGATAAAGTTATAGACAAATAGCTATAATATTTTTCTATAATTAATATCTTATATAGAATGATATATACTTCAATATTATCGAGCTCAACATTATCAAATACTGATTTCCGTTCTCTTTTCGCAAACCACGTGTGTAAACACGGCAAGGAGGCAAGTTCCCGAATAGGCAACGTTGCGGTTCGTTATTTATTGCCAATTACACTGAATAAATCTCCAGTAGTTCTGCCGGTATGATTTATGTTCATTGCAGTTTTATAATGCAATATCGGCGCCGGCCGTGCAAGTTGTTTTCTTCGCGAATTCGTACCGCTTGCCACACGCTACTACAATGTGCAAGAGGCTACGTTCAGAGGGAATGGATTGCGTTAATACGTCTTATACTCAGGCTTGTATTATTAAAACTTATGCAAACAAATGTCAAAATCCATTATTTTATTAATTTCATTTCGTCACTTATTAAATTACACTTAAAACTAAGCGTACTTAATTAGCCTTAAGGCTATTTGCATAAACATCTTTATGAACGTGCAAATAATAAGCATAACAATTGGTGTTTGGCATTGAGGCAAATTTTAGGAACTTCCCGTACCGAATTAATATTTTCAAAATCTGAATTATTTTTGATATTTAAAAAAAATTGGAAATTAAAAAAGATTTTTTTGCTTTTCCAGAAAGCATTCGTATCATCAACACAAGCAAAAATTTTTTGAATCATTCAAATTGGATTCTTATTTTTCTCTAATAAATAGTAAATTATTATATTAATTTATGATTCATAAGTGTTGCTGCAGCTCATTATAATATATAAAACAATGCAGATTAACCAATTTAGACAAACTTCCTAAGCATGTTAGTAGTTTACGACAAATGGTTCAAATATTGCACATTATTTGAAAACGAACACGCGCCTAATAATGCACGAAGTATTTCCAAAAAGCGTGGCCGAATTAATCACACTTGTCGTAGGTCTTGAATATGCTAATATGGTCATTACCGAGGTATTTCATCACCATACATTAGAAGTAATAATTTTTATATAATATTGATATGTTTTTCATTGGCGGTGTGTATTGATTCACCAGGTGTCAAAATAAAATAAATACATGTCGAGAACTTTCAACGTATTGATAATAATTAATGTGGTTTTAGTATTTTCTTAATTATAAATTACTGAACTATGTTTGCGTAAGGTATGTAATCAATGCGTATCAATGCCGATATATTGAATATACAAAATTAATTTAAACATTATTTTGCTATTTCTGAAATACCATACTTTTCTCTTCAGTTTTACGTTTATAATATTTATTTCGTCGTATTCAGTAAAATAATCATGACAAACAGTAAAAGTGAAATTGCTTGGAATATATAATAGCATTACAAATAGTTCAGATTTATCCATTATCTTTAATTAATTATAATATATTAACTATGACTATTATCATAAATTGCCTTATATGTCATTCATTAGACGAAAATTAATGTTTTTAATTTATGCGTTTAAAACTAATAAAAATGTGCATCGTATTAAACAAGGATTTATTTTAGTCATCACGTACTATACCATGCGGATTTCTAGGATTTTATAAAAGCAACGAACAGTTATTTCCCGAGGTGCCGGGCAGAGGCAGGCAACCTTCTTGTATTATAACATATACGCTCAGCACTCATTTATAAAATTGCTCTATTCGATGTATTATTTTTAAATTAGATATGAGTATTTTTAGTAGCAGCAAAATGCTATATAAAAATTAAATACAGTGTGATATTTGTGAACAAATTTCTCATTTCTTTTTCATTTCGCATTAGTTTAATAATGCAGCTATACCCCACTAATAAAAAATAAATTGTTGAAAAATAATAGTAAAAAAAGCAATTTTATAATTGGGAATTTACTGGGAGTTTTTTTGAACATAGTTCGATAGTTGTTTCTATGGCATGCTTGGTTTCAGTATAATTACTGAAGATCAAATTAGACTTCTGTGCCCCACCCTATGTATATATCTCCAGGTGGTTCACAGATAACTCATTAGTTCTTTGGAAAAAATTATTTTAGTAAAATTGTTATAAATATAATAATTTAATGCGTATATAACATAGCTTAGCTAGTAGCGCATTCCATATCATTGTACCATAAATCTCTGTTTTTAGTATTAGAAAAAGCAATTTATAATTACTTCATACTTTTTTATTTACATTTTTTTAAATATAATCAATTTTTCGACATACTGTTACGTATTTAAATTTTTTATTTTTTTTTCTACTGGGTGAAAGATAGAACTATAGCCAAAATTATAGAATATGATTATCAGCATAAATTTTCAAGGGATTCATTTTGATTCATACACAATTATTAGACCCTTCGATATATATATATATATATATATATATATACGTGTGTGTGTGTGTATAGTCAAGTAAGAGCGTGGTCGTGTTAATTTATACAAATAATTATTTTATGAAACTTTAATATTTATATACTCGTATGTATTGTACACATTACAAGCAATGTTGCAATTCGGTCAATATGTCAATATCAATATGTGTCTTTTTACCACCGGAGTCGACAATTGACTTACATCTCCGATGCATGCTTTTTACTGATTTAATGGCATATTCTAGTCTAACGGCTCGTATTTTAATTTAACGGCTCGCATTAGGGCATCACGTGTTCATATAGAGACATTTATCACTTAAAATGACAATTTTCAAAATTGTTATCAATATTTTCTTGTGCTCAAGCTTTGCAGATATTTATAAACATTTTGCCATTAATTTTGCTTATCCCTGCCGCAGTGTTAAAGCAGGATTCCGCAAAAACACATTCACTGTTCTTTTATCTTTTTTTTATTCGAACCATGTTCTGGTAAATCATCGACATTTTTAGCAACTTAATATAGGGGTATCCAATTCTGTACAAATGCCTTCGACTTTCTCATATGTTTAGCAGCCGCTGATTGTGACATTTAGAGGCCTTTCGGGTGGATGCAAAGGAGCAAAGCCTCATAGCACGACATGCAACTTAGCACTCGTGGCGTTTAACGTGGTTCTATTTCAAAAGATCAACGACAACTAAACCTTTGTTAATAATCGCTTATAAACATAAATTTTAGGCATTTTTAAAATGTCAAGGTTTGGTTAGTGCTTGGTTTGTAAAAGATTGACCCATATTCTTTTCCAATCAATACCATAGAAATCATTTTGAAAAAACTCTTTGCGTACACTTAGAGATCATCCTCAGTTGCTAATCCCTGGCAATAGTTCATTAGCCGGAGCTATGAGATTAGTATAATTCAATTTGCGTTCTTCGCAACACAGCAACACTCGTTCGATACTGCGAATTAAGATGAATCTCGGCCGCTCCCATGATGGAGTGCTTTCCTAAGTTCAAATGGTCTAATGGACTAGAAGGATTGTTAACTCATTCTGAAATGGCGCCGCCGGAATGGAGTTTCGAAAGTTAATTAAAATAATGCTAAACAAGAGCTTCTTTGAGTGCAAGCTTAAATAGTTGTTTTCAGATACAATAAAGTCGATTTGTTTTCCATTACTATAATTATGAAAGCACACTATTAATATAATTACTATTTTGCTAGATAAGTAATATAAATGGGTCTATACTTGTATAGGATAAACACAGAAGCAAAAAAAATAAGTTGGCCACATTCATGTGAATGTGCATAGGTTTATACTCATTTGATTACCCTTAGTTTTTTTCAGCCATATTAACATTGAAATATCATTTATTCAAAAAATTCTGACAAATTCTAACTATGAAATTAAAAACTACTCCACAAAATACGTAAGTTAGTGTTCTCTATATTATTTAACATTTAAAACTATATAAAAAAACAAATTGAGATAATTTTGATAAATTTACGTTTTATTTGATATTCCTCATTGTATATGATTATAAAACCTGAAATACACTATTTTATATAGATACGATATTTATAATTATTTGCATGGATTGCTCGTGAAAAAAAAATTTTTAACGATATTAAAAACATTTGGTTTAACAGCAATAAGAGCTACGTATAATTACTAGTCTTATAAGTTGTTGGTTTAAGGCTTTACTAAATATTCAATACATTGGTTAAAAACTATCCTATGTGTGACGATTATATTTTATACACGAAATATTAAATATATCTAGGTATTTATTTAATAGTTATGAGTATACATTAAAGCTATGTCTACGAATGGCTTTTTACATAAAATTATATTTGCGATTAGGTATGCAAAAAGCGCAGTATTAGCAAAAAACTAGTGGGGTGTGTGGCATCGTTCCTTAAGGCAAATTGCTGGAACTTTCCGTATCGTAACGAAATGTTCGAGGAATACTGAGTGTTTTCAAATAGATTATTATAAATATTGTAACATTGTCTAATATTTATAAGAATTATATAAACTGAATTGCAAAGTTGAAATTATTTGTTTAAAGTATATTAGAACTATAGTCAGAATTAAAAATAAAATCTGAATTATTTTCGATATACAAAAAATTAAAAAAAAAAAATGAAATGAAAAAAGTTGAAACAAAAAATTTGTTTTTCAAAAATCAATTATTTTATTGTTAAGACAAGCAGAAATTTCTTTGAATCAATTAAATCGGACGCTTAGTTCTCTCAAAAACTGCCATTTTTTTTAGCAGATTTAGCCTCGTATCTTCAAAATGACTTCGTCTGCCTTTGCGAAAAACTAATAACCAGTTCTCCCTATCATTACCAATTAAATGTTTTTTAGATCATTCAAATCGGATGCTCCGTTCTCTCAAAAACTCGATTTCTATTTTCGGCACTCTTTGCTCTTTATTTCCGTAACTGCAGGACCTGCCTTTGCCAAAAACTAATCAGCACATCTCCTTATCAATAGGAATCGAATGTTTGTTGAACCATTCAAATCGGTTGATCCGTACGCCCGAAAACGTGGACGAAAAATTGTAGCCATACATACATACACACATACACACACACACATCCATTTTTTCTGAAGTATGCCAAAATGTTCAGAAACCTTCAAAACGTCGAGAAATGTAAAAATTTTCAATTTCGATTTTCGGCCCATTACAATAACTTACCCTACGGGAAGTTAAAAATATATGAGAAGATTGAATAATAAAATCTAAAGATAAAATAGTTTTTGAGTGGAAAGTTACAAGCTGTAAATATTCTCACGGAATTTCTGAAATATCACTCGATTTACTAGGCTCGCCGCTACATAATTCAAAAATATTCAGATTTTTCTTGGCGATTCAAAAATTAACGATTTAATGACAAGCACGATAAAAATATATCATAACCTTGAATTTTCATATGTGACATGCTTTGTAGTGGGTAAAACACTACACTACAAAATTCTATATAATTTGTGTTAGCTTCTCCTCTAACTTATATGTACCACATACTTTGACATTTACAATCCCTCAGTTATTTTTTGTAATGAAAACAGCTTTTTCCGGATCAGTTAGTATATATACATAATTTACAGTATATTTATTAAATCTTTGTTTTGTTTTGAAACTATATTTTTTATATCTTCAGGTCTTTAAAAGCAATTTGAAAGAAAGCGATTAAAGAGCAAAATAATTGTGAACCGTGCGCATGGACAGGATGTATTCATATTTTATTTATTTTTTATATAAACTAATACAACACAACAGTATGAGTACTTACTTTAAATGCAAATTAGATCAATTTATATACTAACTTAGAAATATTTACAAACTGAACAGAAAACTATAGTGGTGCATGACATCATGCCATGGGGTTAAATTGTTGGAACTTTCCGTACCGAATATTAAATTTTTTAAAATAGCTTTAATTTTTTTTTTGAAAACTTCGAAAAACCAGATTTTTGAAAATTTGTAAAAAATTTTTTGATAAATTTCTTTTATTTTTATTTTTGAGTTTTTTGAAAATTTTGAACTTTTTTTCAAAGCAATCGTACGGCTGTTTTGGAAAAAAAATCGAGGCGCCGCGTCACAGTATAACGTAAAAAAATGGTACAAAACCCATAGAACGTAAACAAAAATGCTTACTATTGAAATCTTTAAAAATTTCTGATAATTTGATGAGCATATGTCAAGTAATCATTTTTGACCTCAAAATGGAATTTTTTTACTTTTATAGCTCGATATCCGAAACCGTTAGACCTGCCTTTTCACTTCAATTTGTCAATACAAGAAAAAAGTTTTCGAATTATTGATATCTGACGCTGTGTTCCTTCAAAAACTCAACTACAGTTTTTGGCAGCTGGACCTGCCTTGTTAAAAAACTAATCAGCCCGGCTGCTTGTCAATAGGAATCGAATGTTCTTTGACTCATTCAAATCAGTGGATTCGTATTCCTTGACTAAAATTTGTATCCGCACACATATACACACATACATTTATTCGTTTCTAAAATATGCTAATATACTCAAAAATCTTTAAAACGTGAATATAAAAATATTCGTCGATTTTTGCGATTACTATAGCTTATCCTACGAAAAGTCAAAAAATAACTAGCATATGAAAGAGAGAAAATAGCTACTAGATAATATTCTTAATATTCAATTAATACTTACATATATTATGTTTTTATTAGATTGTACAGGGTATCAAACATAGATACCTATTATATAAATCAATATGTTTATAATAGAACCCATTCTAAGATTACCAAACACCAACACCACGCAATAGTAGTGGTTACGCCTACATCTCAAAACACACGCAGGAATTGGCAGTACCAATTGAAGATAAATAAACAGTTAAATCCGTGTAATCCGTTTAATTCGAACCCTCCAGGACATAGGTCATAATTAGAGATACACAAATAAGACCTAGTCCTGTCTGTCAAGGAATCCGGCGACTGTCTCAGCTAAAGGGGAATTCACGTATATCTGCCGCTCGCGCGCTAAGAAGCCGGAGTATCCGGTTGTAACGTCTTTCGAGAAATTTGCATGAGGAGCGCACGCGAAGGACTTTCAGGATATGCAAACAGTGTAGAAGCCGGAAGACGTTCAGACTTATACTCTGGCATTTTCTCGTTTTTCATTCATTCGTTTTTTTTTTCTTACCGGTTTGTGTTTTCTGTGTTGTTGTTAACACAAGGAGTGCACCCTGCACACTCTTGAAGCACCCACGCCGAAAGGTAATAGAAATAGAGGAGAAGAGAGGTAAACAGGACATGTTTAACAATGAGAATTACTTTTGAAGTTACTTGAATGAATACTATTGTTAGTAATTGTATAATTTATGAATTATTTTAACACACAATTATGTATTTAAAATAAACTAGTGGTCCATGGCATTGTACCTTAATTTCTGGAATTACCCGTACAATAATTAAACCTTCGCAAAATAAAAACTAGTTGATATTTTTTTGCCTTGAGGCAAGTTACATGAACTTTCCGATATGTATAAATAATCGACTTAAACAATTATGAGCGATTTAAAGTATTCCTAGTGGATTTATTACACATCATTAAAAACGAACGATCACGTTAACTTGGAGTATTTTCTAAAAGCAAATTTCCAAAATTCAATAATTTTTGTAATTGAACCAGTTTCCGTATAACTTTAATGGTTTAGTATGCTCATTAAAACCAAGTACTCTCTCGTTATACCAAGTAAATCGCCTAATTATAATTTTAACAAACATCAAAAACACTACTCATTTACTCAAATTTTGATGATTTTTTGAAAATAAACTACTTGTCGTAAGGCATATATATATTTCAGTATAAGTCCATGATATATATCGCCATAGAAGTTCCATAAAAATCGGTTTAATTTTTTTTTAACAGTTAGTTACAAGAAAACGGCTCGGAAGATTTTCACCTAAAACTGATCAGTATCATTCCATAGAATGAATTAATATCTTTCAAACAGTTTTTGATTTTTTTAAATCGATTCGGTAGTATGTGCTGAAATGTGGACGAAAAGTCAAAAACACTTTTTTCTAAGTTATAAAGAAACGGCTTAGCCGATCGTCGCCCAAAACTGGTAAAAGATAAATCACATCGAAATACATCGACTGGCTTTGAAATTTTTGAAATCGGTCTAGCAGGGTTAGAGAAAATATATGATAAAAGTTCTAATTTTGACAAACGCGGAATAAACGGTACCAATTTTTGCAAACTTTGACGAATTTTTAAAATTAAACGACTTGTTGTAGGGGCGTAATATTTTAGTATAATCTATAAGACTACGGTCTTTACCGTCAAAAAAAAATCGTAAAAATCGTCAAAAAAGATGTTTAACACTTCATTACAAGAAAACAACCCGGACGATCTTTTCCAAAAACTAATCAGCACGATTCCCAACCAATATCTTTAGACAAGTTTTTGAATTTACAAATTCAATTCAGAATTGAGGGCTAAAACGTGTACGAAAATTTTTTCACCTTTCTGCGATGTACAAAGAAACGATTCGGCAGATCGTAAAGCAAAACAGACAAAGGAAAGTCCTTATTGAGGCACATCAAACAGTTTTTAAATTTCTGAAATCGGGTCAGGCATTTTTGAGCAATGCTAATTTACTTTGACGGATTTTTAAAGCAAAACGAGTTGTCGTAGGGCCGTAATATTTTAGCATGATTTAGAAGACTATGGTATCTACCGTCAAAAAAATAATAATAAAAATCGTCGAAATTTTTTTTTCAACACTTTATTACAAGAAAACGGCAAACACCGTGGTGTATGACATCATGCCTTATGGCAATTTTCTGGAACTTCCCGTACCATAATAAAATATGCGAGAAATATAAAATCTAATCAACAATTCTTCTCTTTATTACAAATTGAATGTTTTTTAAATTATTCAATTCTGATACTCCGTTTTCTCAATAACCCGATAATTATTTACTGCACTCTTTGCTCCGTACCTCCGAAACGGCTGAACCTGTCTTTGCCAAAAACTAATCGAATGTTTTTTGAATCATTCAAATTTGTTGATACGTGATCTCGAAATCGTGGGTGGGACTTTGTATCCAAACATACACGCATACATCTTTCACACGCGCACCAATTTTTTTTGAGGTTGCTAAAATGTTCAGAAAGGCTTGAAACGTGAAGATATATAAAAATTTTCATCTTAGATTTTTTGCTATTGCTATAACTTACTATTAAGTTAGATATGTGTTTAAAATAATTTGCATTTGCATTTAGTCGCAATGCATTTAATTATGAAACTTTGTAGTAACATATATAAATATCATGTATTTATATTCCACAATTTTATTAATTATAAGTCTTTGGCTTGGTGTGGCGAATTCTATCTTTGCTAAGAGGTCTGGTGATTCTATGATGCCATTCACAATCTTGTACAAGAAACAAAGATCTGTAATTTTTCACCGGGCGATAAACCTTTCCACCTTTGTTTATAATTTACTTCAGTGTTGTGTATAAGTTTGACACATATTCTTCTGATTTAATTTGCACCTTATTCTGTCTATTGAGTAATTAGTTAGTTGCATATCAAACTATTGAAAAATAATATAAAATAGGTTTGATTAGAGAAGGGTAGAGATAATAGAGAGTTTCAATGCTACACCAGAATAGAAATGGTTCTAAGTGCAATCCTTGTGGTACATCCGATATTGCTTCGTAATCTTTCGAAAGGTGCACATCTAATTTCCTTCCTGGGTTTCCTTTTTTCTATTATATGTAAAATGTTTAAATTTTCTCATTAAAAATTATAAGTGAATAATATCAACTAATTGAAACGTCTTATATAGTAGATAAACAACTAAAGTATTATAAAATGAGGAATTAATAAATATATAATTTGAGTTTTCAAATGATTCCTAAATTTTTAAAATAAATATTTTTTTAACTATCGACTGATAAAAACGACTATATAGATACGATCAATTATAGCGCATTTCAAATCGTTAAGCATTTTAATAATCGTTATTGTTTAATTAACTGTTGTTAATGAATATAATCGTCATGGAGAAGTGGCCAAATTTTGTATTTTGATGAGTATAATAATTATACCTATAAAATGGGGACTTTTGAAGTGCAAGGGTTTATAATATTTTGAGGCCATTCATGTGTATATGTACATATATATAAAATCAGTAGTTGTAAGTTAAATTACATCTTAAAGCAAGTTAGATGGACTTTTCGAAATGTGAAAAAATATACATTATATAAGAATTGATATTTAGCAATATAAATAATATTTAAACCGTTTATTTTAAAAATAAAAACTTTGCTTTTTACGAAAAACTAATCCTTGCAGTTTCTAATTGATATTTTTTAAACAAACTCATAGTACTTGCAATTGTATTCATTTAATTTAATTAGTATTATTAATAATATTTATATCACTTCGTAATCGATGGGGTTATCGTGAGCTTCATAGATAACTGGTTATAGACAAATTTAATTTTTATTGCACTTTTACCATCAACTTGATTCTCCAAGTATATATGTGTCAAATTACCAGCTGCAAAAGAATATTGGTTTTGCAGAAATTGGCAATAAATTTAAAAAAACATCATTTTGTTATAAGGTTTACTATACAGTTTAGAAACGAGCATTTCTTAGCGCCCGTAAAATTGTCATATATCAGAAATATATTTTATCCGTCTAAGTCACGTATGCATGTTATATTAATTATCCAACTTGTTGATAATAATTCATACAATATACTAAAGGGTCTCAAATAAATGCACCTTTTACTGAAACCTTTCCCTAAATGGAAGTCCCTGCATGTATTCGCATCCATATGTGTGTGTAAATAAGAATAGAGACAAACGCCAAATCTCCGGGGGTCTTTTGCTAGTCGACAGTCGCCCAGAGAGTTTAAACTTTGTTCACTTGCGAAAAGTCAACTTTACGCTGACACTGTTTGTTAAAGAACGCCATGAGAGAAAATATCTGAAGTCGCTCGAAAAATGTAATTATTCGAATATTTTTCAGAAAAATAGATGCAATTAACTTCTTTACTATTTTGGACATTTGAGAAAAATGAAGCATATATTCAAGTGTAATTTGGTTAATATATAATTTTACCAAATTACCAAACGTATCAATAATTCATAAATTATTGAGATATAATTTGATAAATATTTGGCTAACCCAATTTCACAGATTTGTGTAATATAATAGAAAATTAGCGCCGTTAAATTATGAAGCGCTCAGTGGCGACTAATTATAGTTCAACGAAACGATTTACTATTTAAGAATTTAATATTGAATAGTATTTAGCTAATTCATTCATACATTTATTAATAGTTTTATTAAAATATATTATGTTTTATTAAATTTTATTATAGTTTTAAATTTTCAATTTCCATTCAAATTCTGGTATATGTTTTGTAAAAATAAGACTCAATTAACAAATATCAAAAAAAGAGTGCGCGTAAGGTTCACACGAGATTAGAGTAAAACGTATTTGCAACTGTACAAGATGGATTTAAGTAAAAATAAATATATTATATAACAATTGTGAATAATGTTTATTAGTAATATGGTCGTGATGTACATATTTATTGTGTCAACCATTATACACATTTATATAATGATAAATTATAAATTATATATTTTTTATAATAGCATTATAAATATGTATAATATTTAAAAACCCTTATGTAATTGAAGTCATACTTCAAATATGGTATGATCGCTTTGTCATTGTAATTATAACTTAGAAATGAACTTTCATTAAAGAAATGAAGTAATTGCTGATTAATAAATTCTATAATATTCGTTCACACAGTGGATTATGTTAAACGCCCAAACAAATATTGTTTTTTGCAACTTTACTCATCATGTAATTGTGTTTGAAGAATTTCATGTAATTAATATTGACATACATTCATTGACGGCTTGTATTTTTTTACTTTTTCGGTGGCGATATAATCTCATTCTTTGAACAGATGTAATATTTGTCTTGTCTAAAAAGTATTTTCCATTTTAATAACTTTAAAGATTTCTGAAAACTACGAGAAATATAGAAATAATTTCTAATCAATAAACTTACGTTTGTAAAAAAAATGTTTAATTTTTTTTATTATTAATTTTACAACATAACTATACAATATTGGCCTTTTGATTCTTCAATACGAAATCTAATCAACAATGAAACAAGTGTCATTGCAACTCCAATATTAGGGTAATGCGGGAGCTCAAGATCCACAAGTAAAAAAGTCAACTGTATCTCAAAAACGAGTAAATTGGGGAATTTTTCAACGACGCTTCAAAATATTTGAAAGTAAAGGAAAAAAGACGTGTAACCAACTTTGCACACAAGATAAACGCCCATGTTTGACAGTTTATGAAAAAGTGTTTTCCCTCATTGTTAGTTTTTTTTTAGTTTTGAGCACTGTTGTTTGGAGCAAATTTTGCCAAAAGCTAATCAGTTCCTTATCAATAGGAACCGATTGTCTTTTGGAAAATTCTAATCGGTGGTTTTGTACGTCCGAAATTGTCGACAATAAGTTGTATCCACACACACACACACACATAAAAACATCAATTTCCATTTTAATTTAGTTTTTTGGACGATTACAATGACTTACTCTACGGGAATTTAATATGATTACATGCACGAGTATATGTTGGTCTGAATTAGTAAAAATAAAACAAATATTAGGTATCATTGCATCATATTCATCAAAAGAATATTTATATTATAATTAAAATGTGTAGTCATCGTTTTCTAAAAAGCGAAAAGTGAAGAAAGTTTAATTCTTCAAAAAAAGTTCAAATAGCAAATACAAATTAAATTATATCATTTCCGCGGTTCTGTTCACTGTCACTAATTACCATTTGACAATGACAACGTTGGCTTCGTCGTAATTAGCGCCATCACAATACAAAAGCTCGGTGCGCATACATTAGAAACAGAGCACCAAACCGAGTCATTTACAAACAGTGCGGTCACAAGCAAACGAGATAGTAACGGAATACAGGTAAACATTGTCTATGCTTCGAAGTAATCTTACGAATAAACACGGTGCAGTCCAAGTGTAAACATCTTGGGTTATGTCCCCCCATCATCCTGCTCCAAACCCATTTAATTTATATGCGCCGCCCGCACTCGCTACGCGTTTGTGCTCCAGACAATCGCTTCGAAAGTGACAATGACGCTTCAATAAGGATTATATAAAACGTAAAGTGTACTGTGTTGACGGAAAAAGCTATTTTCCGCAGGAAAGACATCGATACTTACAGCACGATGAGGTAATCACTTATATATAATCGTCGAGGAATAATAAATAATAAACTTTTTTTTAATTTAGTACCTATTTATTAATTATGAAGATTTGCACTTATTTAAATTTTTTCGCTTACCACTACCTTATCTTTGTTTATTTGAGGAATCTAAACGTAGTTTATATTCTGAAAACAAGATTTTTATCAGCAGCTACTGAATCAAAATTTCAAGTCATAACAATTATTGTATTTGAACAAATAAAAGCATCAAATATAAAGTTAGAGATACAAATTGTGCTAGTAGTGACAGTCATCATAACAGCTAAATTATACTGATTTTGATAAGAGAAAAATATGAAGATCTTGTTCAAATATTAATATTTGAACAAGATCTATTATTACTTTTAGACAGTGCCGTTATTTAACGTGTTCTGTAGACCGCATTGCTTTCTCGCCATACCGTTCCAAGGGGGGCGCGAAGCTGTTTCAAAAATATTATTTTTAAATGCTGAGTAAGTGTCAAAAATAAATCAACAAATTACTTAAAGAACTTCTAAGTGTGTTTGAGCTCAAAAAATAAATTGCTATATTTCTTGCTGATAACAAAAGAGACGGAGCAATCTTGTTTTAGGACACAAAGTTCCTCGCAAAATTTGAGTATTTAGTTGATATTTTTCAAAGACTTAGCGATTTAAATAAATCAATGCAAGGATCTCAAATTCGTGTTTTTTGTTCAGAAAGACAAGAAAACGGTTTTTATGAAAAATTAGAACTGTGTATAGCTAGTATCAAATAACTTTATAACTTTAACATGTTTCCCACTTTTAAAATTACTTGTGTTACTGATGAAATAGAAGTAAGTAAAGATCTTATTATTATATCAGTCATATGACTAGTCTACGAAACCAATTTTCGCATTACTTCATCTAATTACGTCCAAATACGAATGGATTAGAAATCCATTTGTCATTGAGAAACATGATGATTTTGGTCATTCAAAAGCAGAGCAGAAAATGATAATTGGTTTATCTAGTAATAGCACATTGAAGCAGAGTTCAGGACAAAAATATATTGTTAAGTTTTGGTTACCAGTAAAGGACGAATTTGCTACTTTGACAAATAATGCTTTAGAAATTTTATTACCATTTGTGAGATCTTACTTATGTGAAACAGAAAATTCTTATAATAAATAGTTATGTTTGTATGTATATTTTTTTACAATACTGTATATTATATGGCATAATTGCAGTTATGTTAAGTATATTAAAATTAAATTGTTAGAAAAATAAGAAGGGGGGGGGGCGCAATATTTTTTTCATTCGAAAGGGGGGCGCAAGGAAGAAAAGGTTGGAAACCGCTGAAGTAAGTATTCATGTTTGAGTTCTTTATAATAACTATTAACTGTATACAAGTAAAGTACTTTGTTTGATATTTTGTTAAAATTTGAGTTGTTATGTATGTTATATATTAATTTTCATCAAAAAATCCGATTCGCTAAGTTTGTTTTCTCGACGTTTCAAGCCATTCTGAATCGAATGAGACCTAATTTGGAAAAAGTATGTATGTGTGCGTGTATGTGCATGCGAACAGATTTTTTTTGTCGTAAATCAACGTTTTCTCAAAAACGGCTAGACCGATTTCAAAAATTTAAAAGCCATTCGATATATCTCGATGAGGACAAGCGTTTCTGGGCCTGTGCGACGATCGGCCGGGCCGTTTCATTGTAAATCGCAAAAAAGTGAGAGAAATTTTGTCCACGTTTTAGCCTGCAATTCCAAATCAATCTTGAAAATTCAAAAACCGTTCGATAGATTTTGGTTGGAATCGGGTGATTAGTTTTTGGTAAAGATCGGCCGGGCCGTTTTCTTATAATAAAGTTAAAAAAATCGTCGATTTTTAACTTCCCGTAGGGTAAGTTATTGTAATGGGCCGAAAATCGGAATTGAAAATTTTTACATTTCTCGACGTTTTGAAGGTTTCTGAACATTTTGGCATACCTCAGAAAAAATGGATGTGTGTGTGTGTGTATGTATGTGTGGATACAAATTTCCAGTCACGTTTTAGGGCGCACGGATCAACCGATTTGAATGGTTCAAAAAACATTCGATTCCTATTGATAGGGAAAAGAGCTGATTAGTTTTTGGCAAAGGCAGGTCCAGCGGTTTCGGAGATACGGAGCAAAGAGTGCGGAAAATAGAAATCGAATTTTTGAGAGAACGGAGTATCCGATTTGAATGATCTAAAAAACATTCAATTAGTAATGATTGGGAGAAGTGTTTATTAGTTTTTGGCAAAGGCAGGCCCAGCCATTTCGAAGATACAGAGCTAAATATGTAAAAAATGGCAGTTTTTGAGAGAACTAAGCGTCCGATTTGAATAATTCAAAAAACTTTCTGCTTGTCTTAACAAAATAATTGATTTTGGAAAAAAAATTTTTGCTCCATTTTTTTTTTTTTTTTTAGTTTTTTGTTGAAACAAATAATTTCAACTTTGCAATTCAGTTTATATAATTCTTATAAATATTAGACAATGTTACAATATTTATAATAATCTATTTGAAAACATTCAGTATTCCTCGAACATTTCGTTACGGTATGGGAAGTTCCAGCAATTTGCCTTAAGGCACGATGCCACCCACCCCACTAGTTATGATTTTTTTTGACGTTAGATATCCTAGTGTTGTAGATCATGCTAAAATATTACGTACCTACGCAAGTCGTTTAATATTAAGAATTCTTCAAAGTTTGCAAAAATTAGCTCTTTGGCATTTGTGAAAATAAGACTTTTGATCGACGTTTTCTCAAACACGTCTGAACCGTTTTCAAAAATTTAAAAACCATTTGATGTATCTCAATGAGGACTTTAGTTTGTCAGTTTTGTGAGACGATTTGCCGAGCCGTTTCTTTGCAATTTGAAAAAAGTGTTAAATTTTTTGTCCACATTTAAGCTCACTCTACCGAATCTATTTTAAAAAATCAAAAACTGTTCGGAAAATATTAGTTGGGAATGATACTGATTTGTTTTAGGTGAAAGTCTACCGAGCCGTTTTCTTGTAATTAACTGTTGAAAAAAAAGCCGATTTTTATGGAACTTTTATTAGCGATATATATCACGATCTTATAGAACTTACTGAAATATTAAGGCCTTACGACAAGAAGTTTAATTTTTAAAATTCATCAAAGTTTGAGAAAATCAGTAGTTTTTTTTTTTGACGCTTGTTAAAATTAAAATTAGATGATTTAGTTGGTATAACGATAGAGTACTTGGTCTTGAAAATAGTAAAGCATTAAAGTACTACGGAAACTGGTTCAATTATAAAAATTGTTGATTTTTGAAAATTTGCTTTTAGAAAATACTCTGAGTTAACGTATTCGTTTGTTCGTTTTTAATGATGTGTAATAAATCCTGTTTTCATGTCTCTCACAACCGTCTCTGAGGGTGTGGACAGTTATGACACTCATCTTAATTTTTATATCATTTGATTTTATAATTAATCTATCGTATTTAAGAACAGTATTTCAGTATTTCCATGTATACATCCACTTATATTATAATTTAATACATTTTTCTCTGAGTTAACTGGTAAATTAACAAAGTTATTGCTGTGATAAAAAAATAGATCAACCGTACTCATTTCATCTTCCCGGTAGTCATTTCATCTGGAATACTTCTAGAACACAATCATTACTTAATTGAAAAAAATATATGCTAATTAACAAAATTTGTATAATCCTACCGCTATTAAATTTTGTGGAGGATTTTGTTGTTTTCCCCAAAATAAAAAATATATAATAAGTACAGAGTTTATTGAGAAAATCTATTTATCACAGGAAACACTTCGATATTTACAGTTTGACAAAAATGCAGAAAGAAATAAAAAAATAACATTTTTCTTAGTAAAAAAAAAAGTGATAAAAACATAAAAAGTAACCAAAATATCGATCATAAATGATAATTACTATTATACAATATACAATGAATAAAATTCTACTATCTATGCAGTCAATCTGAACTATTTGAGAATTAAAATTTTAGTTTGCTATATACAAATTAAAAATACATATCTCTTAAATAATGAAAAAAAGCTTGAAGTAATAAAAAAAATTACTACAAATCAAATTAATAGAATAATAGTTAATAGCATTTACTAAAATAAAGAATAAATTACTTGATCTATAAATATACAGTTAATATAAAGTGCTATTGGCATGAAAATCTGTATTTTTTCAAATCTATCGGGCGGCTCCACCGTAAATTGTACTATAACATTGCACTTAGTCCGTGAAGCGCGTATATATCGGAGCTATTTATACACCATTAAATATCTCATCTAGAATTACCGAGGGTCGAAGTTTTGTCATCGAGCTATATTTTGCGGTTAAAAGCAGCCCGCGAAGTCTACAAGCACACTAGCAAGAACACGAGCGTGTGTACTCTGAGCGGAAAAGGAATTCTCGAAAGGAACTCCGAATAGGAAACGCGAACGCGGCCCGGAAAGAAACCGCCCGCCATAGATGTTGCAAAGTCGCAGCATAAATTTACTTTCTTGTTATTTACACCCGAGGAAATGCGAACCGAGAAGGCTGCCGTGATTAAGATAGAGTGTATCGGCTGTGTAGTATTTTGGTTTTTCAGGCATTTTTATATTTCAAATGCAAATCTTTTTCATTCAAATGTTGTTACTACTATCATAGTATATCCTAACATTCTTTGTTTTCTAAAAATTGATATTTGAATGATGAATATGCGATTCACTTTACAATAGGCAATAAATAATAATGATGATTTAAATTAGTGGGGCGCATCGTGCCTTAAGGTCAACATTTTGAGAAAATTTTACTTCGAAAACATTAGATTTTTGAGAAACTATAAATTAACAAAAAAATACTTTTTGTTTGAAAAAAATAATTTTTTTTGAAAACAAAATTTTTTGAAAAAAAATGTTTTCTTCATTTTGACATATTTTGGAAATTTTGAACTTTTCAAAGCAATCGTACTGCTTGAACTGCATAGAGACGAAATGTCAAAGCGCATGAGAGCCGCGCCGTCGTCTAACGGATAAGCATTGGTACGGAACCCATAGAAATGTAAAAAAAAATCATACTTATTATTAAAATCTCTATAAAATATCTGATAATTTGATGTGCATGTGTCTAATGATCATTTTGACCGCCGAATGGCATTTTTTTTAACTTTTTTCATTAGATCTCCGAAATTTCTTCTTTTTAAAATTCTCTTAAAAACTGAGTTACCATTTTAGCACTTTTTGCCTCGTATCTTCGGAACGGCTAGACCTGCCTTTGTTAAAAGCTAATCAGCACGTCTCCTTATCAATACGGATCGAACGTTTTTTGAATTATTCAAATCGGTTGATCGGTGTTCCCGAAATCGTCGACGAAAATTTGTTATCGCACATACACACACACGCACACACACACATACATCCATTTTTTCTAAGGTTTGCTAAAATATTCAGAAACCTTTGAAACGTAAAGATATATAAAAATTTCCATTTTCGATTTTTTTTTGCGATCACTATAACTTGCCCTACGGGAAGTTAAAAAAACACACGATTTATTCTGTGACAAATAAAGAATTAACTAGTCGTGTATGATATCAATATTCAAGGCACATTGTTGGAACTTCCCGTACTGTAACGAAACATTCGAGAAATATTTAATTTTTTCAAATAGATCAATAAAAATAAATACTGTAACATTGCCTATTAATATGTTTCAACTTCCCGAAAGAAACGTTTCATTTTTACATTAATCAGATTCTCTAATGTTATATATTTTGACATTTTAAGTCAATTGTAATAATTGCAATCGAATTTTAAACATGTCTTAAGCCGATTTCTCGAAATATCGTCTACATTTTCCCGTAAACGTTTGGACCGATTTCAAAAATTTTAAATCCATTGGATGTATTTCAATAGGAACTCGCGTTGATTACATATTGCATAATGATTGGCCAAGTCGTTTTTTGTAATTAGCAGTGAAAAATTGGCCACCTTTTAGACCGTAATCCTGAATCGTTTATAAAAGTGCAAAAACTGTTCGAAAAATATTGGTTGGGAATCGCGTTGATTAGTTGCTGATAAAGATAGGCCAAGCCCTTTCTTCCAAATAAAATGTTGTACCATTTTTTGGACAATTTTGATGATTACTAACTGTTCAGCTTGCCACAGACGTAACTATATACATCTGTTTATCAATATTAAAAATAAAATGTGATATTAAAACTTTGTGTCAAAATTCGATTTTGGGATGTGAATAATCAAAAATTGAATTTCTTCAACGTTATTTCCACAAAGACTGAATAGATTTCACAAATTTGTAAGCCAATGGAGTGAAATCTATAAAATGCTAATAATAAGGTGTTTCTTTGGGCTTAGTAAAAACAAAGTTTTTTTAACAGATTTTGCGAGAATATTGCTATCTCAAATTTATGGACTTGTGTAATGTTCACAGAAACTAATAATGATTATCTAAATACATTTTTGATATCTGAAAACCTTTAGTTGTGTAGAAAAATTACACTTGTTTGTACGATTAACACGTTCACGCCGGCGTAAGCCACCCCGGTGACCCGCATTTTGAAGGCAATATCCATCACGCGCCGCCTCACAGAAAAACATACCAAAAACTGCCCCGGCGTGAACGTGTTAATTATCATAGACTACGCACATGATATACGAAATCATGCCAGTGCTTTTTTATAGCAATCGCTTAATATTTCACAAATCAGTTTACTAACTTCCTTTAAAAAAGTTTTGGCGTTTTTAATGAAGTATAAAATGCACTAAACAGTTATATGAAAATTACTTAAATTATATAAATTTACTGAAATTCTATATAACAGTGAAAGCATCTTCACATTCAAATGCGGATATGATACCTACAATTCAAAACTAATATATGATATACATATTATTATGCTTTCACCATACCTTCAGATGAAATCCGAAACCCGGAAGTGCTGAATGCTTGTATAATTTTGTTTTAGAATAAATTAAAAATGTATCAAGCTCAATTATTCTTCAACTATAAAATTCCGTACGAATAACGGTTTACAAAAAATTTTATAGTCGTAACATGATGCATCAATCAAGAAATGAGATTTGAATCATTTGCATATTTGCTTGGCATTAATTTTTGACTGATAATACATCGTGATCATTATTTATTGAACTTCCTCAATTCAATTCACAATATCCTTGTCAAAATAAACTACGTGCACGTGTACCTATTGGAATCAATACCGTGGCTGAGAAGCAAATTGATCAAAACTGTTCGCGATATAATGGAATGCTAATATCGCAGACAAAGCGCAAACAGACAGTACAGAACACAAATCACACTCTGATAATAATACCACATACTCAACGAACCGTCCTCCGGAAGACTCTATTCCCGACATTCAAAGTATATCTCGTCAAATCGCACAACGGAATGCCAGAGACAGACAATCGATTTTCTACAAATTCTATTCCATCAGTGATGAATTGTGGAAAGAACCCGGAATCATACTAGTTATCTTATACCAAAATTGCGCTTATGTAATTCATATGTTTTAAATTATTTTTCAGATGTGCTTCTATTTTTGAACGTCGTCTGTTTTATATCATTACAACACCAATTGTTACTCATGTTTCTAGATAAGCTTATTCTTCTAGATTTCTATTGATTGTACAATTTTTTCAAATGTAAGAGTATTTAAGATGAAACTCAAATCATAACCTGCACTAACATAAAATTGCAAGATTACATAAACCAAAAATAACCGGTTAACTTCTTTCGATCTTTTTTTTTGTATCAAACACTGTTATAAGCTCATATTAAAATAATTGATCTAAGTTATCCAAAAATATAACATATTGGCAAATATCATTTTTTCATCGAAAATTTCATTTATATATTTACATAAGTATTAGCAAAAATTATTAGAATTAAGATGGTCATGGATGATCACATAATTTGAAAGAGGGGTTCAATTATTTTAGAACATTATTAATTTTATTAGTAATAATAGCTGTATCCGATCACGCGTGCTATGTTTTACATATGATTAACAATCTGAACATAAATGTAATTTTGTTGCGTGTAGTAATTATAGTGGATAATGGCAAATGTCAGTGGGTGGTTGAGCTCTATTGGAAGCATCGGTGAATTTTTTGTTTTTGTGTGCTCTACTTAACATAAGTTTATCAAAGTTGATTTTACATAATATGAAAAGTTGAATTGTTGAATATATAATGGTTTTGAACTATCAAAACATGTCTAGCAAAATTTCCAGGTAATTAGTTATTGTAAAAATATGTTGTTTGCAATTTATCAAAAATTTGTCTTATCGCGATGTAAAAAGACTATTTTAATTTATCTATAAAGAGATTTCACGGAATAATATTTAAGAAGAAACTTAATTATTAGTTTGAACAACGAAAGAAAAAAAATTCTGAGCATATATTTAAGGGCACACCTAGTATGACAACCTAAAAAAGACCATTTTTGGGAATTAAAATAAAAAACTAGTCAATCCATCTACTTAAAATTTTGAGGGTACATTTATAAATGTTGAAAAAAACACAGTAAAATCTTTGAAACTAAATATTAAATATTCTTGAAACGACACGCGATCTCCGGAGGCGCCACAAAAAAGGCCCCCATTGCTGGAGTGATTGCAGCCTTCTCCGTTGATAAAACATTAAGAAAAAATTCGTTAAACTAAAACATTGTCCGTGCAACGACCCTCGGGAAACCAAAAAATATCAAAAATTGACAAAATGGCGGCATGTTGAAGAAAAAAGTTAAATTTTTCCCAACATTTTAGTCGTTTTTGGCCCGACAAATTTTGATTTTTGATCAGATCAGAAAACTGGAGGGTCATCGTATGGATAACTATATAGAGGAGATGCAAAAAAAAAATTGGTAGCGATCGGATCATTTGTCCAGAAAATTCGAAAAATGCTGTTTCGAGAGAAACGCATTATATATATACTCTTTTAAATGGCTGTAACTCAAAAACTATTTAAGATATTGATTTAAAATTTTAGTGTGTTACTTTTAAAGGTATTATCTATCGAAATATGAAAAAATTCAAATTTTATACTTTCCCTGTCTAACGGATAAGCATTGGTACGGAACCCATAGGAATGTAAACAAAATTTATACTTATTATGTTAAAATCTCTATAAAATATCTGATAATTTGATGTGCATATGTCTAATGATCATTTTTGACCGCAGATGTCATTTTTTTACTTTTTTCAC
>NW_020539018.1:0-17453 GCF_003426905.1 Ctenocephalides felis
TTTATCTAATCTTTCGGTTCCACCTCACCTTTATTATAGATATGTTGATGACGTTCTGTTGTGCCTTGACGATTCTCAGATTGTAGACACATTAGACTCTTTTAATTCCTTTAACAAACATTTGCAGTTCACCTGTGAGTATGAGTCGGATGACTCTATTAGTTTTTTAGACTTAAGAATCACTAAAAATAAAGTAAACAATTCTGTCCTGACTGATTGGTATCAGAAACAACGTGGTCAGGAAGATATTTAATTATTTGTCCTTTCATTCGCGTTCCATTAAATTTCTGTCATTATCTCTCTTATAGACAGGGCTATTTTACTAAGTAACAGTATGTTTTGGGAAAAAAATTGACTCTTATTCGTTTCCGTTCTCAAAGACATAGTTACCCTTCGCACTTGGTCAACAACATCATTAATAATAGATTAATTTATTTGCAAACTAATTCTAATAATTCATTTTCACACCTTCTTGTTCAAATTCAATAGCTTTCCTCTTCCGCCAATACAAAGGAACTATCTGTTTACCTTTTTTAAGCAATTTTTCGTATTTTTTAAAAAAGTTATTTTCTTCAGAAGGATTCCGATTAGTTTTTAGTTTTGATAATACGTTTAATTGCCTTTTTTCGGTTCTTAAGTCTAGAACCCCGTCTGATAGGGTCACCGATTCTGTTTACAGGTTGGATTGCAATGATTGCAACTTGTGTTATATTGGAGAAAGTTCCCAGTATATTATAAGAGAGTTAATCAACATATTTATAATTCAAAAAATCCAAACCAATTCAAAACGATGTTTTCAGATCATATGCTCATTTCAATCACACTTTTAACACTTCCCATCCGTTATCTTTATATCGAAAAAAATAGTGACCTTAGAAAATTTGCTGAATCCTTTTTTTATTTCATTAAATTCCTCCTCTTGTGTTAATAAACGCAATTCATCCCCCTTTTACATGATAGTTATCAGATTGTTATTGATTTTATTAAAAAAACATAAAATTAATTTGTTTATCTCTTTTTATTATTTTTTACAATATTGTTTTTTCTTGTTCTAACGTCTACATGGTTTTCTGTTTCCTTTTGATCAATTCCAGTTCAAGCACTGTTGTTCGAGGCGTTTTTCGTGCTTCGAGAATTTTGTCCTTGATGCGTCCCCTCCCATTCCTATCAATACGCCTCAGTCGAGTCTGGATGCTCGGTTTGGGCGTGTTTCTCGTCTCACAATTATGTATTTTATAACTTTTAGTCAAATTAGTTTCAAATCTTTTAGTTATTCATAATTTTTTCTAAAAAAATGTTTTTCTCTAATATGTTATTAATTTTAATTTTTTAAAATAAATTTTTGTTGAGTGTTTTTGTCCTGTGGTGTGTATAATGTTTCTCTATGCTACAATTAATCTATATTGTTGTTTATATTAGTAATAAAATTTTCAAATTGTTGTAGTTGCTGAATGATGACACGCATCTTGTGTCGAAACGTATAAATAAAAGTATTACACTTTATACCTTTTTTATTTCGACGAATGGGCTGCTAGTTACTTTGAAATAAAACATATAATTAAAATATGCATTATGACAAATCATATTGTCTTTAAATAATATGTCATTTTATAAATAGTATTTATTACTTTGGTGCTTGATATGGGTATGAATTTGTAATGAAATATATTCTTTCTGACAAATAGTTAAAAACTTGTTATAATTTTCAAAATTATTTGACATTTCATACTTCAAAAATTAATTCACTCGCATCATAGCGTTTTGTTTATTATACTTTTGTCATGTCAAATACGTCAATATTTATCTTCTATATATATAAAAATAAGTCGGGTTTTCCTTCCTGACGAAATAACTCCAAAACGTACGAACCGATTTCGACAATTTTGTATTCGTTGGAAAGGTCTCGGGCTCCGCAAGGTTTATAGCCAAGAAAATTAGTGGTGCATGGCATCGTGCCCTAATGCAAATTGCTGCAACTTCATGCATCGTAATTAAAAATTCGAGTAATAAAAATAATCAACAATTGCTCTAAATATTTTCAAATAGATTATCTTCTATATATATATATATATATATATATATATATATATATAAATAAGTCGGGTTTTCCTTCCTGACGGAATAACTCCAGAACGCACGAACCGATTTCGACAATTTTGCATTCGTTGGAAAGGTCTCGGGCTCCGCAAGGTTTATAGCTAAGAAAATTAGTTTGCATGGCATCGTGCCTTAATGCAAGCTGCTGGAACTTCACGCACCGTAATTAAAAATTCGAGTAATGACATTATACTGAGTATCATCAGAATTATGCTTGGTTAAGTCAACGAGCAATTCTTGCCGCAAAGAATAATTATGTACACGCACTGAATTTTACCATTCAATCAAAAATTGCTGGCGATTTGGTGACATACCAATGATTCCGACTAGTCTTCCGTTTGACTCCAAACGATTACAATTTCCAGTTCGCCTTGCGTTCGCAATGACAACTAACAAGTCGCAAGGCGAATCGCTTAGTGTTTGCGGGATAAATTTCAAACAGATAGTTTTTCACATGGGCAGTTATACGTTGCCTGTTTACAAGTTGGAAAACCATCCGCTTTGTTTGTGTTAACGCCAGACCAAAAAACAAAAAATGTGGTTTACCAAAGAGCACTTCAATGAAACGGATAATTTGCGGATTCACTTTCATTTACTTAAAGAAGTTCAACTAAAAACACCTAATTTTTGTAATCGAAATAAATACATTACTTTTGTGTAATAAAATCAAATTTTTCCTTTTGAAATATAAAACAAAAAATTTCGTCATCTTTCTCACGAAACCATCTGGTGGCGAAACGGAGTTCGTCGGGTTTGCTAGTTTTTTATAAATTAATAATTATTTTAAGTCATCAATGAATATATTATATGATTGTTAAATTCATAAAAAAGTGCAAATTCAACACAGGAATATTGTGGAAATAAATATTTTTTTACATAAAGATCTGATTTTTGACATTTGCATTTCATTTCAAATTAATTATAACTGTCAAAATCTTTTCTTTTGGATCGAAATTTAATATAATATGATATAATATTTAGTTTGTCTAGTTTGTTTTTGTCAGATTGCAATGATACCTTCAGATTGTACTATTCTATTTAAGAGGTTACAATTTTCTGTATGATTAACGTTTGCGATGGCAATCAAAATTTATCTCAACTCATATAATAATAATATTTTATTTTAATTACACAAATTTCTTTACAATTCGATAATTAATTCCAACACATGATGCAGGTGTTTTGTTTATTTTAATTTTGTTTATGCCAATTTTTTTTAAATTAATGAATAAATCAGGTTTCAGTCTAAATTAACAAATCAGTATCTTTATCTGAATATACAATCTTATATATAAAAATGGACCGCAAAATGTGTTGGTAAGCGCAACCTCAACCACGCCTGAACCAATTTGGCCAATTCTTTTTTTAAAATGTTTGTTGATGTCCAAGGATGGTTCTTACGGCGAGAAAAAATCGAAAAATTGCCGGAACACCCCTAAAAACAGCCCTTTTCTTTTTCTCATACAAACGTTTTCTAACTAAAACGTAAAATCAATTTGAGCTTTATTACTATTATAAAAAGTTCATATTAAATTACAATCACTCACTGTATACTTCTTTTCAACGATTATTTAGATTTTGATAAATGTTTCTGAAGTTTGTTAAGAAAAATTTCTAGAGTGTATGTGATTACATAGTACTGGGATGTATGTGCAATATTGTAGAAATAAATGAAAAAATTGCATAAAACGACATTTTATTGTTTTCATTGAAAATAAATAAAACTATCATCTGCCAAAAATTGTAATTTACTTATGAGCCATAGAATATGTATAATAAATTTATGATTATGAATAAGGAAAATGAAATGTCTACATAATCATTGCCAAAAAGCAGCTGAGATGTGCCAGAAATTAAAATAATGTAAAATACAGTATATGTATGGCAGATTGAATTATACACATATGAACAAATATGACAAATTAATTCACTTAAAATATGAAATTAAGTATTAATCAGGGCCGGTCTTACCTTTAAGGCAATGCATGCGAAAAATACGAGCGCACGCCTTAGGGGGCGCCAACAGAAGAGTCGGACACAATATTGTTTTTTTTTTTAATATATAATTTCTTTGCATCTTTTACTAATTCTTACACAATATTTTTAAAATACGTTAAAAATTTCACCTTATAACAACAAATGGGAAAGTAAAGATGAATACATACGATCCGGCCCTTACGATATCAATTTAAGGAGAAGTTTAAGATGCAATTTTGGATATCTTAAATAATAAAAAAATAAATTAATTTAATCCAACATGAAGTACCAGTGTTATGTTATGGTTATGGTTATTTTATACCGTTCAAAAGACTTCAATTTCCAATATAGTGTGGGAATTGAGACTCATCATTTTATTTAAAGCAAATCTACATTTAACATCGCTCTTATTATAAACGTATATGCATTTTGGCGTGAAGAGTAATTTAAAAAACAATAATTAATACTTTTAGGTAAACGGTAAATATTAGTATATTATATTAAAAAATTGTAGACATGTGTACAGGACAACGTCTGTCGGGTCAGCTGGTTTTTTATATAAATATTTGATTTTTACATTTTCATTTAATTGAAAAATAGTGAAAGTCAATTTCATATATTCAATATGCAGTATATTTGTAAATGTCAAAATATTACCTTTTTGGTCGAAAATTAATCTATGATATTTATTTTACAATATTGTGTTGTATCTATAATTTGTTCGGCAATATAACTTGGAATAATTAATTTATTTGTTTCTTATTGAAGTCGTTAAACATTTTTTTTGTGAAATGTCAAATTTTTGTTTATGATTAATTTTAAATTCAATATGTCGCTTTTTTATTGTGATCTCTGATCTATAAGGTTTTGATGAAGTTTTGGTATCCGAAATAATTTGGCAAGCTAATCAAATAAATATAACTTGTAAATCTATTTATAAAATTATTTTCATAAATTTTGACAAATGACGTTTGACGATTTTCATGTCAACATTTATTCAAATTTATAAACATTGACTTTTGATTAGATTTAAAACTATAAATTGTGATTTTGAATATAGCATTTCATCTAATTTGGATATAAATGTTGGGTATATCTATATATGTATATGATTTTGAATTAAATTTTTTGAACCGTCAAATTTTTTTTTCAAAAATCATAAATTTTTTTTTCTCGAGTTTTCCATAAATTTTGACATTTGTCATTTTAGTGTTTTGTTTTTTTTTTGGTCATTTTCTGTCAAAATTTTTAGAAATCTATATAAATTATATATTTATATTTTAAATTTACTTTTCAAAATTTCCTATAACCTAAGTTGGATATATATGCACACGTTGAGCCAATAAAATTTAAAATCGGTCCAGTAGTTTGGGCGTCCATCGCGAACCAACATTGTGACACGAGATTTATATATATATATATATATATATATATAGATACATATATATATATATATATATATATATATATATATATATATGATTTAGTAGTTAATTTTGATGTTGAAATATATGAGTGAGTTCTTGAGGGCATGTGATACATGACTCGGTACTTGCTAAGTACAGAAGTCGTGGCAGAAATTACATAATTCTACTTACATTTTTGTTCAATAAAACTATCATTTTTCAGTTTACATCATACAAAAAATTATAAAAAATGCATAGTGTTGACAAGTTAGTTGTATAAATGTTAGTGCTAATCTCTAGTGCTGTACACTTCTCTATATGTAACCAACCAACATAATATCCACTGATGATGACATTAAATTGAATGTCGAAACGTTTGGAAATAAAGATTATTTTATAAATCTTTGGCTTTTCTTTGTTTGATGTATCGCCCTCAAGATCACACTCATATATATATATATATATATATATATATATATATATATATATATATATATATATATATACAGTGGCGTCGGAACCGTGTGGGCTGTGTGGGCTTGAGCCCACCCATGAATTTTGATGGGGGGGGGGCTCAGCCCACCCATCAATTTGAAAAAATTATATGGACTAATATCTCTAAACAAAAACGAGCCCACTGGCTGTCTATCAAAAAAAAACGAGCCCACCCATCAAAAATTTGGTTCCGACGCCACTGTATATATATATATATATTGATTGTTTCTTTTCCGAATAGTAAATCCAATAATAAAAAACAATTTGTTTTTTGAAGATGTTTAATACGACGTTTCGGAACTAGGTACGTTCCATCATCAGGTTTATTCTGTCAAATACAATGTTTTTTTAAAAATATTGACTAACATTAATTAACGATGGTCAATACAGATTAATTAGAAAAAAATTTTATAAAGGAATGGATTATGTACCGGGGTAAAGAGTAATAAGAATTAACTAAAAAGGTTTTATATAAAATTGAGAAGCAAAAATTATTTACCTGTAATAATTTATATATCCATATCACTAATATTTTTTTGTTAAAAACACTCGATTTTTTTGGAAGATATTTGTAGATGTTACGACTACACAAGACTTAAACACACTGATATGGATTTCTGTCTGCCAGATGTAAAGGACAATGTACGGAATTCTTGGCAAAAATGATTTTTTATGGCTCTTGTTTGGTAATTTACGAAAAAAGAGGAAATATTGCTTTAGTAAATGTTGAGAAATATTATGTATATATATATATATATATATATATATATATATATATATATTTCAAAGTAACTAGCATCCCATTCGTCGAAATAAAAAAGGTATAAAGTATAAAAACTTTTATTTATACGTTTCGACACAAGATGCGTGTCATCATTCAGCAACTACAACAATTTGAAAATTTTATTAACTAATATAAACAACAATAAAAATTAATTATAGCATAGAGAAACATTATACACACCACAGGACAAAAACACTCAACAAAAATTTATTTTAAAAATTAAACTTAATAACATATTAGAGAAAAAAACATTTTTTAGAAAAAATTATGAATAACTAAAAGATTTGAAAACTAAGTTGACTAAAAGTTATGAAATACATCATTGTGAAGCTAGAAGCACGCCCATACCGAGAATCTAGACTCGACTGAATTATTTCAATAGGCGTATTGATAGGAATGGGAGGGGACGCATCAAGGACAAATTCTACGAGGCACGAAAACGCATCGAACACAGAGGTTGAACTGGGATTGATCAAAAGGAAAAAGCAAACCAAGTAAAAGTTAGAACAAAAAAAAACAAAATTGTAAAAAAATTAATATAAAAAAATAAGCAAATTATTTTTTTGTTTTTTTAATAATATCAATAACTATCTGGTAACTATCATGTAAAAGGTGGGATGAATTGCGTTTGTTAACACAAGAGGAGGAATTTAATGAAATAAAAAAGGATTCAGCAAATTTTCTAAGGTCACTATTTTTTTCGATATAAAGAATAACAGGATGTGAAGTGTTAAAAGTGTGATTGAGATTGAGCATATGATATGATCTAGCTGATCGATATGTTGTCCTGCGAGTCCATTTAACTGGTTCTAAATCAGGCAAAAATGCGCAAAGCAGTTCATAATAACCAGGTAAAACACCATTATACATATCTTTCAGAAAAGAACTATTTCTGAGCTTAATATACAAATAATCTCTATTGATAAGTTTATAATTTACTTTCCTCAAAGTAGGTGTAACACAATAATTTTTAAAACCTGATAAGAATGATGATAACTGATCAAGCTCCTTAGATCCTCTATATTCTATCATCAAAGTAGATAACTGCCTAAATCGTTCTTTATACATTTGCAATGCCTCTCGTTGAATTTTACCATCGAGATATGTGAATGACACAAATTCTAAATTTTTTAATACTCCGAGCAATAAGTAAATATCTTGGACCTGTAATTTTGTATCAAGTGCAAACAATTCTTTAAGATTGGTTAGTTTTCTTATAGTCAGGTATAACTCCCTCTGTGGTATCCAATACCAGCCATCGGCATTAAGAGTAGTAATATTATTGCATCTGATTCTATTGTTTACAATAAATTCAATATCTTGTTTGTCGAAGTCGATGACAGTGTTCAATCTCATGTGTCTGACTAGACTTTTAGAGGACATCATATTGTCAAAGAAAGCACATGTTTTACACATTTTGAGCTTTGAAGAAGTATCAAGCATTGAACAAATCAATGCTAATATTTCTAATGGTAAGTCCATAAATTCAACCATCGTTATAACTTAATTATTTGATTAAACGCGTTCACAAACATCAACGGATTAAGTTATATTAAAGTCATTAGAAAAGACAGAATTCATAATTTTGTAAATAAAGCAATTAATCTATTAACGCACAATAAGAAATAAACATTTTTACAGCAGTTTTCAACACTTTTTCCTATGATTTTCACAGGATATACACGGCTCTAAACACCACACGTTGTTAAAACCCAAAAAAAATTGCCATGTACAAAGACCCAACGGACGTCAAAAAAAAAAACGACTTACCAACATTCAGAGACAAAAGACACTGCGGGTGCATTCGACTTAAATGTTTAAATTATGTTTATATATAAAAACCCTAATTCGAAATTCTTTAAATTGAATGTACAAAAGTTCATATGAAAGCACGATTCTCCGAAATTTGAATGACTTGGGACTTGCACATTTTTTTAGATTAAGCCATTTCCAGCAATTTGTCCAGCACTATCATGACCTTATCAACTTTGTCACAAAAATGTATTTAACAATTAGAATGCACCATGAAGAACATAAAAAAGCAAAGTTGATAAATATGTACGCCACTTTCACACAAAAATTGTGCTTTTTAAACACCAATAATAAATATATTACATTTAAACAAATATTTCATTATTGCTTTCTAATTTCCCATAATAGCTCTAGCCATAGATAAGTAAACTCTAGTAAGCTCTAGCCAACTGTTCTCATTTTCAGTGAATATGTAAAATATTTTTTTAATTTTTTTTCTTATTTTTCTTAAACACTTTGTATAACTAAAATAAATAAATAAATATATAAATAGTTTATTACATTCATTAATTTAACATAAATTGTTTATTATATAATTGTTTCCCAACAATTTCGAACACACGGACTTTCCTTTGACGTTCAAGCGATCAAGTTTGACATATCTCGGCTCGACTTGTTTATCTATGATCTCGGCCGCGAAATTACTCTCGTATGCCCTCATACCATAGAACATCTTTTGACACTTTTTTACTTGAGAAATGTATGGCGACTAGCAGTCCATGAAATTGGGTCTATGGGCGGATGACACATTTATGAGTTGAATTTGCTGTCAACTAATATTTGTTTTGACGTAAAACGTGCATTTTTAGGTTAGACATTTGCTGTAATTCATATTTCTTACATATTCTCATCATTTATTTTTTATGATTTTACAATAACAGAGGTAAGAATAATGAAATTCAAAATATAAATTTTGTTTGCTACTACCAATATGCATGCTATTTACATTCAGGAAGGATATTCAATCAGAAAAATATGTATGAAGAAAGATAAAAGTTTGAAGAGGCTTTAGTAAATTAAATCAATATTTGCTTAAATGATCATATTTAAATGCATAAAAGTATTATTAAAAATCCATTTGTGAGTTTGATTCTTAGAAAACACAAATTATGAAAGTTAGAAATTAGTTATATTGCTTTAGGTTTTACTTTTCAGATTCATTCGTTGGTAGTTTCCAGGGTACTTGAAAGTAGGTTCTTATTTATTGCACTCCAGATGGCTTTATTTCATTTGTTAATAATGTGGGCTTAGGCCGAATCCCTCCTACCCAAGTTAATGTACTCTCGGGCGTAATAAAAAAAGAGTAAAATCTGGAGGTGCTGTATTAACTGACAAAGGTAAATTCATGAGTAAAAAAGACAAAGTTTTTAATTATACTTCATAGTCAGGATTTTCATCAATATGGACTGAGTTAGACAAATTAATAAATATAGCGGTACTTGTGCATACGCTATTTGTTCAAAATTAAATTTAAAATGGGTTACTTTCACCATGAGATATTACACAGAATGAAAATTTTCAAACTTCTATGTAATATACCAAAGGACTATCATTTTTCTGGTTTAAATTTTGTTTTTTTATGTCCTATTTTGTTGAGCCTTCAAACTTTCATTATTGGATAAGATGGGGATGTTAAATGAAAGAAATGTTAGTTTATATTAGATTAAATATATATATATCATGACTGTTAGCTTGTATAATAATATTAACTGTACATAAATGTTATATGTGATACATAAATTGAAAGCTTTTGGAAATCAATGATGAATACTTCTTATATGTACCTAAATTAATCTAAAAGAAAAAAACATTGAGAGCATATAATTTAAAGTATAAAATTCTAACAGGTATGTAATATTAAATTCACACAAATAATTACCAATCTATGGAGGAGATCCTCTTCTATCAATATTAGCAAATGCTGCTCATCGGTATAAAATTTTGGAGAAATTCTTCAACCTTGCATATACTGATACAATATCTTCCTAAAACTTTTAAAAGTAATATCTTTTTATGCAATAAAACAAAACATACCTGCAGGTAACAAAACAATTAAATCAAATCAAATTGCAGTGTAGAAGTCCTTACATCCAATCAAATACGAGATTCATTCTGCAACGAAGTACTAATAGAAAGATCTAAATTTTATTTAGCTGATAACACGACATGCAAATCATAAAATATCTTATGGCCTTCTCTGAAAATTTCATCATACCATTAAGCAACACATATGTTTGTTTTAATATGGTGGCCAATAGCAAATACATTTTAATTATGAGTACATACCTCAATGAATCTAGCCAACGAAGCAATTTATTTCTTCTAACGTTAATTATGACAAAATTCCCTTTCTTATTCATGCGCTTTGTTCACTTAATGTACGCACATGATTGGTGACACAGATATGCCGCATTATTTTTAGAAATAAATAAAAACTGCGATTATAAGAAGCAATAACCATCTTTAACAAGCACATAAGTTTGAATAAAACCTGTCAAAATACGAAATAAAACCTGTCAAACGCCATCTTGTTTGGGCACCTTTTTTTTTTTTTTATTTTAATAATTTTTACAACTGTCCTGAAACGGACAACAAGTAAAATTTTTGACATGAAACTGAAGGCGTTGGCAAAATACAAATCATCTGACCATTGCCAGTGAATTGTCGAAGGTCTTATCCATGGGGAGTTATCTTCGAACAAATGCGCGTTGCACTGTTTTGGTCTTGAGCAGTGTCAATTTTTAAAAACAGATGGCTATGTGTACTCAATTTCAACTACAAATTGTTCGTGGTTCGTTTAAGTGGCTGTCAAGTATTTGATCGCTCGATCGCTGTACGAATAGGCAGAAAAGGGAATCCAGGTTTTTTCAGTGAATGTCATTTGAATTTGTGTAATAAGCAAAAAGTCTGGAATTCACCCGATATCGATTTAAAATCGTGCTTTTTTTAAAGCAATCACGTGTAATTCTCTCAAGATATTTAATATCTTGTCAAAATTACAAGGTGGACGTGCCTTCTGCTGACTCCTCTTTCCAAACACCGGATTGGTGTTGGTAATGGTTAGAGGATAAGCGCATTTTTGGAAAGTGATTTTTCTAAATTTGAATTTTTTTAAGTACTTTATACTTATTTTCTTAAAATCAGTGCCGAGTATATTGAAGAACCCAAGGATATTCCCAGGCAGAAGCCTGGGAAAAAGATCAAAATGAGCATGGAGGTGCAGACCAGCGGTGCCCTCAAAAACAAATACGATGCACTATCGGACCGATCGGACATGGATACGGATAGAGAGTTGGACGAGTACAGAAAAGTGTCACGGAGAAAGAGAGCCAAGAAGAAGGAACCAGAGAGAAATGTTGGGCAGCAGCCATCCGAGTCTGGCACTCGAGAATCACCGAAAAAGTTAAGCAAAACACTTGAGAAAATTCCACCCATCATCATCAAGGCAAACTTAGAATTGAAAACAATAAAGTACATCCGAGACACAACTAAGATCCAATTTAGATATCAGTTTTTCAACACGCAATTACACAAAATTTTTACAGACACAATTCAGGAACACGAGCAAATTAAAAAAGTATTGAGAGAATGCCATTACCAATTCTACACATACTCGATGAGAAAAGATTTGCCGAAGAAAATAACAATGACTGGACTTCATCCTTCGATACCCGAAGCTGAAGTTTGCGAAGACCTCTTATTGAAAGGAGTTAAAGTCAGACAAGTGATACAGATCAAACGAAAGTTATCGGATGGCAGCCACCATAAGCTGCCCATATACATTGTCTCTCTGGAGAAAGATCAAGACATGTCGGAGCTGAAGCGAATTAATAACATTGGAGGGCACATCTTCTCTTGGGAGACATACAGGTCACAAAATAGGGCTCTACAATGTCACAACTGTCTTAATTTTGGACACACATCGTACACCTGCAACATGAAGTACAGGTGTATAAAGTGCCTCGAGATGCACGCGCCAGGTGCGTGCAAGAAACTACTAACCGAGGCACCGATGTGTGTCAATTGTACGAAAGAACACCCGGCGAACTATTCTCAGTGCACTGCGCTCCTCAATTTCATCGAGAAGAAGGAAAACGATACTCTCAAGAGAAGAAAAGCATATGTGCCAGCTCCAACACCAATGCCACTGACAAGAAGTTTCTCGTCAGCTCTAAATCCGACAAACACCGGCCCTAACTTCAAACCTGATTATCCTCAACTCCCTGTCCCACGGACATCATACCGACCTCCGCTCCAGTCCACACTATCACCGGTCCGGCCTTCACCATCACCAAGACCAGCACCGATCCGGCCAACACCATCAACGGACGAGTATACAACCAACCAGCCAGAACCAGATCTCAACACTCCGGAAGGACTCTTTACTGCTATGGGCGAGATCAGGAAGCTATTCGCGGATCCCCAGGTAAAGCAAATTTTTAGTGAGCTATACAAACTGACAAAAACACTTAACACAAACATGACTTATAACGACAAATACACAACAATTTTGAACTTTCTCACATCATCACCATAAACCAATCACAAGACTTACAAATAATGCATTTCAATTCAAATGGACTTAAAAACAACATTGACGAACTGAGACAGACGATAACAAAATACGATCTGGACATAGTACTGATTAACGAGACACACTTAAAACCTACGGACAGACTCTATATGAACAATTACAAAGTTTACAGAAACGACAGACAGACGGACGCACGCGGATGGGGCGGCACTGCGATTTTTATCAAGTCTAACATCAGACACGAGCAAGTGCCAAACCTGACAGCGGGCGGTTCTGAAATAACAGCTATTAATGTATACAAGAGAGGTCAAAAAGTAACCATAATATCGATTTACATCCCGGCAAGCAGACTAGAACATACGGACTTACAAAGACTACTGGACTCGAACAGATTTGTACTTATGGCAGGAGACTTCAACGCACAACACACATCTTGGAACTGTCACTTCAACAACGCGAACGGAAACAGACTTTACGAATACCTGACCGAACACAACACCACAGATGCACAACTACACTATCCTGACACGCCGACCAGATACGCTACCGTACAGACACACCATCACAGCACCATCGATTTGGCATTGACAAAAATCTACACATAACATCCGAACCCATAACAAGAACACTTTTTAACTCCGACCATAATCCAGTTTTCATGACCATTTCAGACAGACTAGACGTCGACCAGACTCCCAAACGCAAATTTTTAGATTACTCCAGAGCCAACTGGCCATTTTTCAGAGACATCATCACAGACAATACACGACACACAATGCCAATCGATACCAACACTGACATTGAGGAGGCTGTAACACACCTAACACTGACAATCACAGACGCTGTACAACAGACTATACCGACACTAGACTCAAGAACAACACCAGCCAACGACTTGCCAGAACACATTTTATTGAAATACAACTTAAAAATAATACAAAGAAACTGTGGCAACGTACCGGTGACAGACTACTCAAGGAACATGTTAACAGACTGACAAAAATTATTTCCAATGAAATACGTGACCACCGAAACAACACTTGGACCAAAAGACTCGAGAACATAAATACTGACCCACACAAAATTTGGCAGACAGCAAAAAGACTGACGCGGAAACCAACATCCATACCTCCACTAAAATTAACTGACAACAATTACGCAACGACACCAGCAGACAAGGCGGAAATATTGGCAAAAAACTTTGAAAACACACATCAACAAAATGCCAATATGTCAAACGCAGACCTGAAACAAGACGTACACGAGACAATTCAAAACTTCACTGACCTCCACAGGGACAAAGACTTACGAATAGACCCTGCCACAGTTTCTGAAATAAAGACAATAGTTAAAAAATTACCGAACAGAAAAGCACCAGGACCGGACGGACTACAAAACATAATACTTAAACAACTGCCGACAAACGCCTACATTTTACTTACCCGGATAATAAATAAATAATGACAAAAGGCTGCTTTCCCGCTTCTTGGAAAACCTCCACCATATTTCCAATAGTGAACCAAGAAAACAGCCAGACATACCACAGAACTACAGACCGATCAGCCTCCTCAACACAATGAGTAAAGTAGCCGAAAAGGTACTACTCAAAAGACTTAACAAACACATAAGACACAACAAAATCATACCTGACACACAATACGGCTTCAAGGAACGACACTCCACACTACACCCACTGACAAAACTCATAGAAAATACAGTTCTTAATTTTAACAGACGAAACCATACAGGATTGGTGTTACTCGACTTTGAGAAAGCGTTTGACACCATCTGGATGGACGGACTTGTACATAAACTTATTCAACTCAACTTTCCACCGTACATAACGAGAACTTTACACTCATACCTCTCAGACCGCAACTTTACCGTACAAGTAGACAACGGACTTTCGACGGTTAAACAAGTGACGACGGGAGTACCGCAGGCTCGATCCTGGGGCCGTCACTCTTTAACGTCTACATTCACGACATACCCACTGACGCTGACACAACGTTACTGACGTTTGCTGACGACACTGCCATATACAAATCATCACGCTCACCTACACTACTGAAAAACAAATTTTCTCACGTCAGAAATTAGTTATTTTGTCGTACAAAATTTATAATTAGTTCCATCAGTTTTAATAAGTTACTAATAAGTTAGTGAGCTGAATGATCATCGCCTCTGGGTGCAGGTAGAATTTTTGTTAAAATGATCCCCATTAGTGGGGACATAGTGTCAAACAATGCTGGTGATGCAATCAATAAATCACACAATAATTTGAACACAACGCTATGTTCAGGTATATCAGATATAGCCCGAAACCCTGACCAGCTCATGCGACGGTATGGCTAGTAAAGTAGAACCAGTGGCTGAACTGTCACATATAATTCCGGAAAATGTCATTTTACAACGGAATGAGTCATTGAAGTGCCTTGAGAATCTGATAAATGAACTGCATATGATTGTCAAATCAAAGTCAAACATACATAAAGAGGTGAAAATAAAAACAGGCAACATAGCGGCCGTAATTAAAAGATTTATTGATTTAGACAACCAATTGTTAGAGGAAAAAGGCCGAACCACGGATGATACGGAAGTTATGATAAATGAAGTGCAATGTTGTGAGACAGCCCCTATAGAAAAAAGTGTACGGCAGGACACAAGCAAAGCCACAAGAAACCGAAACTCACAACATATAAGCAATAATCAGGTTAATGAGAAAAATGGTTTGCCAAGACGTCAGACGATCATAGAATTATGTAATGAAGAAAAAATCGAGGTAAATGACTGGCATAAAGTTCAGCCGAGAAAACAGAAAAAAAAAGGAAGCAAGGGTACATCTGTCAGAACAGGACTCTAACCATAAAATGATAAAAAATCATAGAATTTTTCCAAAACCAAATGCCTTATTAATCCGGCCGACCGAAAAAGTTAATTATTCCGAAATATTACGTCGCATCAAACATGATGTCCCTGATGACAAGGTAAATACGACAGTAGAGAAAATAAACAAAACCAGAAATGGAGACTTGTTGATAACTATTTCTAAGAAAAGTGAGGACAAAGGCCAAGGACTGCAACAGATTATCGCAGGTGTGTTAAAGGATGAGGCCGAAGTTATTTATAAGGGGCACCAAGAAACTATAGAAATAAGGGATATTGATGATGAAACCTCAAAAATTGATATCCAGATAGCACTACAAAAAGCAACCGGGGAGCCTGCAACACACCAGCAGAAGAAATTAGGCTTCGTAAGGCATATAGAGGTACCCAGATTGCTACTGTAGCTCTTCCAGCGGCAGTTGTACACGATCTGCTCAAAGCAAGTAGCAAAATACGAATTGGATGGGTCAACTGTCAAATTAAAATCATCAAGAAACCAATTCGATGTTTTAAATGCTGGCTATTCGGACATTATGGATCACAGTGCAAGAGCGAAGTGAATCGGACCAATCTATGCTTTAGATTTGGACAAGAAGGTCACAAAATAGCCAACTGTATAAATGCAGCAAAATGTGCACTATGCGCTGAAAATGGAAACTCTGAAAATGTAGCACATCATGCCGGCACTCACAGATGTCCTCTATATAGGGAGGCCATAGAGAAAATAATGAACGCAAAAGCATGAAGATAATACAGCTAAACATGAATCATTGTGAGGCTGCACACGACTTGCTTATGCAGACGGTAAGAGATATGAAAATTGATGTTGCCCTCTTATCAGAACCTTACAAACATCTAACTGATTGGCATGGGAAAACGGACAGTACCACCAAAGCCGTTATTTGGTCCTGTGGCAAGTTTTGTTTCAAAATGTTGTTAACAATAGCAACGCTGGATTGTCGCAGCATCATTAGATGGCATACATTTATACAGCTGTTACGCTCCACCTAGTCTTTCTTTGCCAGATTTTGTCGATTTTTTAGATCGTCTTGTGGAGGATGCAAAACGACACCACCCGTAGCGATAGCCGGTGACTTTAACGCATGGGCGGTAGACTGGGGAAGTAGGAAGACTAATGCAAGAGGTAAAGCACTTTTGGAGGCCTTCATGCACTTGACGTGGTTTTACTTAATAGTGGTGATAAACCAACTTTGAAAAGGGCAGTGCAAGCTCAATAATAGACCTTACTTTTGTTAGCAATAGCCTCGTCAGAGGAATTTGCAATTGGGAGGTATTAGATATCTACACTGCTAGTGACCACAATGCAATCATCTGGGAATATCAACAGATAGAAACAACAGATAGAAACATTAGAAGACATGCGAAAATATCTAAAGCCATTGGGTGGAGGGGAAAATAAAATCTTTTGATGAAAGCGCCATGAGAGTTGCCTTAAATTGCA
>NW_020539019.1:0-31598 GCF_003426905.1 Ctenocephalides felis
TATACGCCTACACATATATACATATACACAAATACAAATTTTCTCACGTCAGAAATTAGTTATTTTGTCGTACAAAATTTATAATTAGTTCCATCAGTTTTAATAAGTTACTAATAAGTTAGTGAGCTGAGTGATCCTCGCCTCTGGGTGCAGGTAGAATTTTTGTTAAAATGATCCCCATTAGTGGGGACATAGTGTCAAACAATGCTGGTGATGTAATCAATAAATCACACAATAATTTGAACACAACGCTATGTTCAGGTATATCAGATATAGCCCGAAACCCGCTGACCAGCTCATGCGACGGTATGACTAGTAAAGTAGAACCAGTGGCTGAACTGTCACATATAATTCCGGAAAATGTCATTTTACAACGGAATGAGTCATTGAAGTGCCTTGAGAATCTGATAAATGAACTGCATATGATTGTCAAATCAAAGTCAAACATACATAAAGAGGTGAAAATAAAAACAGGCAACATAGCGGCCGTAATTAAAAGATTTATTGATTTAGACAACCAATTGTTAGAGGAAAAAGGCCGAACCACGGATGATACGGAAGTTATGATAAATGAAGTGCAATGTTGTGAGACAGCCCCTATAGAAAAAAGTGTACGGCAGGACACAAGCAAAGCCACAAGAAACCGAAACTCACAACATATAAGCAATAATCAGGTTAATGAGAAAAATGGTTTGCCAAGACGTCAGACGATCATAGAAATATGTAATGAAGAAAAAATCGAGGTAAATGACTGGCATAAAGTTCAGCCGAGAAAACAGAAAAAAAAGGAAGCAAGGGTACATCTGTCAGAACAGGACTCTAACCATAAAATGATAAAAAATCATAGAATTTTTCCAAAACCAAATGCCTTATTAATCCGGCCGACCGAAAAAGTTAATTATTCCGAAATATTACGTCGCATCAAACATGATGTCCCTGATGACAAGGTAAATACGACAGTAGAGAAAATAAACAAAACCAGAAATGGAGACTTGTTGATAACTATTTCTAAGAAAAGTGAGGACAAAGGCCAAGGACTGCAACAGATTATCGCAGGTGTGTTAAAGGATGAGGCCGAAGTTATTTATAAGGGGCACCAAGAAACTATAGAAATAAGGGATATTGATGATGAAACCTCAAAAATTGATATCCAGATAGCACTACAAAAAGCAACCGGGGGAGCCTGCAACACACCAGCAGAAGAAATTAGGCTTCGTAAGGCATATAGAGGTACCCAGATTGCTACTGTAGCTCTTCCAGCGGCAGTTGTACACGATCTGCTCAAAGCAAGTAGCAAAATACGAATTGGATGGGTCAACTGTCAAATTAAAATCATCAAGAAACCAATTCGATGTTTTAAATGCTGGCTATTCGGACATTATGGATCACAGTGCAAGAGCGAAGTGAATCGGACCAATCTATGCTTTAGATGTGGACAAGATGGTCACAAAATAGCCAACTGTATAAATGCAGCAAAATGTGCACTATGCGCTGAAAATGGAAACTCTGAAAATGTAGCACATCATGCCGGCACTCACAGATGTCCTCTATATAGGGAGGCCATAGAGAAAATAATGAACGCAAAAGCATGAAGATAATACAGCTAAACATGAATCATTGTGAGGCTGCACACGACTTGCTTATGCAGACGGTAAGAGATATAAAAATTGATGTTGCCCTCTTATCAGAACCTTACAAACATCTAACTGATTGGCCATGGGAAACGGACAGTACCACCAAAGCCGTTATTTGGTCCTGTGGCAAGTTTTGTTTCCAAAATGTTGTTAACAATAGCAACGCAGGATTTGTCGCAGCATCATTAGATGGCATACATTTATACAGCTGTTACGCTCCACCTAGTCTTTCTTTGCCAGATTTTGTCGATTTTTTAGATCGTCTTGTGGAGGATGCAAAACGACACCACCCCGTAGCGATAGCCGGTGACTTTAACGCATGGGCGGTAGACTGGGGAAGTAGGAAGACTAATGCAAGAGGTAAAGCACTTTTGGAGGCCTTCAATGCACTTGACGTGGTTTTACTTAATAGTGGTGATAAACCAACCTTTGAAAAGGGCAGTGCAAGCTCAATAATAGACCTTACTTTTGTTAGCAATAGCCTCGTCAGAGGAATTTGCAATTGGGAGGTATTAGATATCTACACTGCTAGTGACCACAATGCAATCATCTGGGAAATATCAACAGATAGAAACATTAGAAGACATGCGAAAATATCTAAAGCCATTGGGTGGAAAATAAAATCTTTTGATGAAAGCGCCATGAGAGTTGCCTTAAATTGCAAACCTATAATTTCAGAACACGCAGATGAGCATACTAGAGAGCTGATGGAGAGAATAACCGAAGCCTGTGATATCAGTATGACTCGTAAACATGGCATAAATCAAAGACAATCTGTGCACTGGTGGACTGAAGAAATCAGCTCTCTTCGTAAAGAGTGCCTAAAGAAAAGAAGGATCTCTCAGCGTGGATTTAGTCTCAGTAATTCTGCACAACTGGTAGTGGAATATAAACAAGCACGTAGACAACTAAATAAAGCTATCAAAGATAGTAAAGTTAGGTGCTGGAAAGAACTTTTGGATGAAGTCGAGGAAAATCCATGGGGAAGACCTTATAAGACTGTAATGTCTCGCCTCAAAAGCCAGCCAATACCTTCACCAACTTGCCCACGACTATTGAATAAAATAGTAACTACTTTGTTTCCACGACAACCTAATTTGAACTACCAGGTAACACATGTAGAACAGAATAATATTCCACTTATAACACTGCAAGAACTGATGGAAGCTTGTCATCGCGTTGGTAATAGCAAGGCACCGGGATTAGATGGAATTCCTAATATTGCCTTGAAAACATCAATTATGACATCTCCGACAATGTTTCTTAATGCATATAATACATGCCTGAAAGAAGGGGTTTTTCCACGAAAATGGAAACAGCAAAGACTAGTGCTTATTCCCAAAGGAAAAAAACCACCAGATGAACCATCATCCTATCGTCCAATATGCATGCTGGATACAGCGGGTAAAATTTTTGAAAGAATAATTCACCAAAGAATAGATGCAGTAGTTGATCCAATCCTAGCAGACAATCAGTATGGTTTTCGCAAAGGGCGATCAACTATCGATGCTATAAACTTGGTAGTTAATACCGCCAAGGAGGCAATTGCTGGAACCAGATGGAAGGGGGGTTCCAAAAAGTACTGCCTTGTAGCTACATTGGATATAAAAAATGCTTTTAATTCTGCAAACTGGGATTGCATTATGAATGCACTCCGTGACAAGAACGTGCCAGCATACCTATGCAATATAGTCGCAAGCTACTTTACAGACAGAATTCTAATGTACCATTCAAGCGATGGTACAGAAGAATATAATATAACAGGAGGTGTGCCGCAGGGCTCTGTTCTAGGCCCTTTGCTGTGGAATATTATGTATGATGGCCTTTTGAGACTAGAGTTTCCAGAATGTGTGAAACTAGTAGCATATGCAGACGATGTTGCCATAGTGGTTGTCTCCAAACAAATTGATGACATCGTAAGCCTATTCGATATTACATTCAGAAAAATTAATCGGTGGATGGGAACAATGAATCTCCAATTAGCACAACAAAAAAGTGAAGCTGTTCTTATCACTAGTAGGAAAAGAATTGAGACCATCAAGCTAAAGATAGGAAATCTTGAGATCACGTCAAAACCTCACATCTGTTACCTTGGCGTAATGCTTGATGCTCGTTTGAATTTCAATCAACAGGTGGAATACGTTAGTGCTAAGGCGTCAATAGTTAGGACGAAACTTGCTCGACTGATGCCTAATATTGGAGGTCCTAAACAAACCAGAAGGATATTACTATCGTCAGTTATTACTTCAGTGCTGACATATGGTATCTCCATATGGGGTGATGCTCTTAAATCTCAAAAATCGAGGAGAATGGCAGGGCCCTTATACCGTCTCAGTGCTATAAGAATTGCTTGCGCATTTCGCACAATATCGGCGGAAGCAGTATGCGTCATTTCAGGAACTGTGCCTCTCTTAGTCTTAGCAGAGGAAAGACGGACAATTTACCATAGAAGACATCAACAACTGTGTACTGAAAAGTTAAGATTAGAAGAACGGCAGAACAGCATTGACCGATGGCAGCGACTGTGGGATGTCGCTGTAAAGGGCAGATGGACGCATCGTCTCATTCCTAACATCAAAGTCTGGCTAAGTCGCAAGCACGGCGAAGTAAACTATTATACTACGCAAATGCTATCGGGGCATGGCTGTTTTCGAGCCTACCTACACCGATTCAAGCACGATAGCTCGCCGGATTGCCCATATTGTTTGGGCGAAATCGAAGATGCTGAGCACGTGTTCTTCGTGTGCCCGCGATTTGGTGCTCTACGGGATGATGTGGAGGAGACATTGAGACGCACAATTACCCCAGGTAATGTTGTTGAAGTGATGCTGACAAGTGAAGCTGCTTGGAACGCCATAGACAGATTTGCGAGAGACGTTTTAATGGACCTGCGTTCTATAGAGAGAGAAAGGGCGAATGGGACTTCGCCCATTTAAAAGATAAGTAAAATGTTTATGATTTATAACATTGTTTATAACAAGTTAAGAATTGTAACATTCTAGATCCTCCCCCCACGAAGTAATGCCTAGCGGCGGTTTCCGTGGGGACCAGAGGCAGGGGCAAAGCGGAGGTTTTAGTCGGTATTATACCAGGGCGGTATCGAGTCCGACATACCCAGACAGAAGACCGGTCTGGGATGCATAAAAGCATTTCCTTCGCTATACAAAAAAAAAAAAAAAAAAAAACAAATACATATATGCAACGTGCATGCATATTCACAACGACGTACATGTACATGTATGAAACATACATATACTCATACCTATCTATGTAAATATAGCTATACACATACGCATATACATATACGTATACACATATATATATACATATACATATACACACACATATATATATATATATATATATATATATATATATTAGGGAGGGCTAAATCATTATAGTAGTAAAATTAAGCGATATGGACACCTTTTCATATGAAATATATGTGTTATTTAAATGAATTTTGACTGCAAAACCATATATCGCAAATAACTTTTTAGCCAGCGAAATTTTCAATAAAATACTGTTTTTAATAAGAAAATGTATTAATTTAGGCATGTATAATCCAAAAGTAATTCAAATTGTAAGTTTTATTTTTATTAAGAGTTTGTGCTGGGGTTTTTAAATCGGGTTTAGTTTGTTGTTATTTATTTCCATCAGAGTGCGCTAGTATTTTTTTATAATAATTCTAGAAATTTCGAAAATAATATATTAATGTGACAATTCCGCATAAATGTTCATTCAGTTCGTCACTAGGGCGTCAAGTATCTATGGCGAGTTCTTATTTAAATTCAGGCGCAAGTGCCAGTAATTTGAATCATATGCACTCGCATGATCAAATTACATTTGGACCAGCAGAGGAATTTACAGGAGTGAATCTTTCGACAATTATGGAAGTTATCAGGTATTATTTTTATTTGGCGGCAAAATAAAAAAAAAACAAAATAAAATGTTTTCATATAAAACATTTACTCCAAATGTGGTAACGAAATTGATTCGACGTGGGAAAAAATTGATATTCCAATTATGGAGAAACGAAGTATCGCTAGAAAATTGAACCGATTGATTGATAAATATAAAAGTACAAATAAAAGCAAGTCTACTCAAGCATCATTTCAGGAGTTTGTAGAATCCACGAAAGAATTATTTTATATTGGAAAATGCAAATGCGATTTGCGAAGAATACTGTGTTCTTGCGGATTGATTCCAGAACATTTACAAGCGTTTATGATGGATCAACATAATGAGAGGAAATCTACGATACCAGAATATATTATAAAAATTGAAGATGAAGTATCAGAATCTACAATAACTAGCAATATTACTCCAGGTGAGACATATACTCCAGATGTTGGTTTTGATTTTAAAAGCAGTTCGGAAAGTTCACAAAATACTTCTCATATAAAACGTGGTCCATATAGTCGAAGATATAAGGTTCCAAACTATGCCTTAATGTGCGACAGATTTGCAATTTCTGATAGAGTTGGTGCTGGCGTGGTGTCAGCAATCCTGCGTGACCTGGGCGTAACGGATGATTCGGGCAATCCTGTCATTATGGATAACAACAAAAGCGTTTGTGAGAGACAGAAAAATAGGCAAGCTCCACACAAACGATATGATTCTTCTGAATTAATAGCATTTCATTTGACGGCCAAAAAAATGATTCTATTACCATGGAAAAAATCGATAAGAAGTTTCACCCACGAATGATTAAAGAAGCGCATTTAGTTATTTTAAAGGAACCGAATTGCCAATTGTTGGGTTACACAAAATTGGAAAATGAAGATTCGGAAAGTAAAGTAATCAAATTGAACGAGTTTTTCGCCGATAAAGGAATTGCTCTCGATTCTTTGATAGGCATATGTTGCGATGTTGAACCAGCAAATACAGGCATAAAAAATGGGATTTTACGTCGATTTGTAATTCAGTTAAACAGGCCACTGCATTGGTTTGTGTGTCTTCTCCACTTTAACGAACTTCCACTTCGCCATTTATTTAATTATTTGGAAAAATCATTGACCACTGGACCACGAAAAAAACTGGAATATTAAGCAAACAAATTGAAACATGCGAAAATATACCGGTGAGTTATAACATATTTACTATTTTTAATACCCTATGTTCAAATTCAATATAATTTATTTTTTCCTATATACTTCAAGCCGTTAAAAAACTTTGAAACAATCCCACTTGAAAATTTGGCTGATATAAGTCCTGCTGAATCGACAACTGACTCAAGTTATTTAATAAAAATAGCTAAAGCAGTTGCTTCTGGAGAAGTATCGACAGACTTAGCTAACATGAAACCAGGGCCAATAGCACATTCCCGTTGGCTCACAAAGGCTAGTAGGTTACTTCGGTTATATGTAACTACTAATAAGCCATCCAGAAATTTGAAAATTCTGGCAAACTACGTAATGATAGTATATATTCCAATGTACTTTAACATTAAATATTACAACTCTGTGGTGTATGGTAGTATATTATTTTATAAATTTATTATTGTGAACAATTTGAAAGCTAAAGAAAACGCATACTATGCTCACTCGGAAAATATTTTATTAGCAATGTTGTTTGATAATAAGAAGGAAATACGAGATTCAGCTATAAGAAAAATCTTATATTGCCGTAATAATGTGGAAGACCTGACGCAATTGAGAGATTACAAAACACCCGAAATAAATTTCGAATGCACCGACTATACTAATATGATAGATATGGATGTTTATTCAAATATATCCGAACCAGCCTTTACGCTAAATATTCCTCATAAACATCTAGTACAATATCTACAAAGCAATGAGTGTCCATGAAGTGACCCTAAAATTCCGGTCCACATTGAGGGAACTGAGAGACATGTTCAATTCCTGGCTAATGTATCAAAACGCGTATTGGAGCAAAATCGCGAAGGTGTTATGACAGCGACACTACTATCTCGTGAAAAGCATCCTCGACTGGAAAGCAAGCAAGATTTCAGATATTTATTTATTTAAATTGTATTAGCTAAATGTAAGAAATTTTATTTTAAATAAAAATATAACTTAAAGAAATAAAATTGTTGTATTTAAACCATGTCGTGTAAATAAATAATAGAATAAATATATGTCATTCCTAAAAACCCAAAAACAATATTTTTCTACAAAAGTAGTTTGACCTGTTTCGATGCAAGATTCTAGGTTAGGCTTACTCGCTAATGTCCCCTAAAAGTTTACTTGATGTAGTCTGAGGTATCTGTAAGTTACTGATTTCATAAAGCCGGAAAATGTTTTTAACCTGTTTCGATGCAAGATTCTAGGTTAAGCTTACTCGCTAATGTCCCCTAAAAGTTTACTTGATGTAGTCTGAGGTATCCGTAAGTTACTGATTTCAAAAAGCCGGAAAATGTTTTTAACCTATTTCGATGCAAGATTCTAGGTTAGGCTTACTCGCTAATGTCCCCTAAAAGTTTTCTTGATGTAGTTTGAAATTATATATAAATACTGAATATTTTGTTAAAAAGGAAATAAATATACTGAATATTTTATTATAAAAGAATCGAAATATTTATAGGTTGGAAGTTACTAATTATTTAGAGTATATTACAAAAATTAAATAAAAATAGCAACTTGCACGTATTTTGCACATTGACAACTTACACGTATTCTGCAAATTGACAACTTGCACGCATTCTGCAAATTGACAACTTGCACGTATTTTACACATTGACAACTTGCACGTATTTTGCATTATAGATAACTTATACGTACTTTGCTTATTAGCAACTTGTACGCATTTCCAAGAAATTTAGCAAAAAACATTCTCCCTATTTAGTATTTAATGAATTATATCATATATTTATATTAAAAAATTTTGAAAAGTTTCTCTTAAAAACATATATTTCGTAAACTTACAAAATATTTATAACTATTCTCATGACATTATGGTTATTGAAAGAAATAATGAATATTTCTAGTATTGGAATTTGTCGATAAGTTTTGATTTACGTGCTGACTTACGCACGTTGTACAAAATAGCTAGGTAGATACCAAAGAAGTGTCACATGTACAGCATGTACAAGTTTTCGACTGTCAAGCCTACTGATTGTGGCATGCTGCAATGCGACGGCTTAAGGCTTATGCTCTAATAGCGTGGGGTGACGTCAAGCCAACATGATAAATCCCCAAGCCAAGGGCTGAGTCTCAACGGATCGCAGCGTGGTAACTGCTCTGCCGAGTACAACACCCCGCCAGGTACCTAAGTCGTTTGCAAACGATTCCGAGTCTCTACATCGAACTAGTGATCCATGATCGACCGCTATAGGCAAGACAGATATAACGGACGGATATCGCCCCTGTCCAGCGCCTCATTCGGCTAAAAATGGCTCGTGCGATAAACGGCGTGTGCCGAATACCTAATAAATCACATTGTATTGAGCCTTTCGACTCACGAGACTCTTAGAGATATCGTTGCTTACTTTGTCTAGAAAGGATACGGCCTTAGAGGCGTTCAGGCATAATCCCACGGATGGTAGCTTCGCACCACCGGCCGCTCGACCGAGTGCGTGAACCAAATGTCCGAACCTGCGGTTCCTCTCGTACTGAGCAGGATTACTATCGCAACGACGATTTATCAGTAGGGTAAAACTAACCTGTCTCACGACGGTCTAAACCCAGCTCACGTTCCCTATTTGTGGGTGAACAATCCAACGCTTGGCGAATTCTGCTTCGCAATGATAGGAAGAGCCGACATCGAAAGATCAAAAAACAACGTCGCTATGAACGCTTGGCTGCCACAAGCCAGTTATCCCCGTGGTAACTTTTCTGACACCTCTTGCTGAAAACTCTTCAAGCCAAAAGGATCGATAGGCCATGCTTTCGCAGTCCCTGTGCACACTGAACAACGGGATCAAGCCAGCATTTGCCCTTTTTCTCTGCGCGAGGTTTCTGTCCTCGCTGAGCTGACCTTAGGACACCTGCGTTATTATTTGACAGATGTACCGCCCCAGTTGGCTAGGAGGGGAATGCTGTTTACGCACACCGGTCGCCAGGTTGACCAGGTAGTGTGGGACTCTGCCCGAAGGCAATACCCACTAAACCTAACTCCTAGTTTTGTGCCTGGAGGATGGTGGCGCAGGCAGCACGCATTAATATACTTGGTCATCCAATTCCCTGTCTTTTCTTCTTAACTGTCGTTGTTTTTGACCATTTTGCGAACCCATTCAGTCCTCCGATGATAACTCTGGTTGAAACAATTTTGAGTTCGTCCTTCCCAAGTATTTTATTTGATGTTATGAACTCCGCCGATTTTTCATACCAAACACCCCTGATGTGAAGGGTTATCGTGTTGAAGTTTACCTCAGTTGCATTATACCTTGTCCTTATCATGTCTACAAGCGGCTTGTAATAATCTATCTTCCTCTTATGTGAAGCTGCCAAGTCGGCAGAGCTTCCTACTATTTGGGTGTCTAATACTATGACCTTTCCGTCCTGTGTCGCTATTAGGTCAGGCTTCCTAGTTCCTTCGGTTGTTTTGAAGGATGGCTCAAGATCAACTTGTGAGTGAGACTTCTCCAGTGCCCTCTTTACATAGTTGGTTACTGCATTGTGGCGTTCAATGCGTTGGCGATGGCTTCTGTGACAAGTTTGGAGTACATGATCCAGTGTCTCCAAGGCATTACAACCTGCCCTGCAGTATCTGTCCTCCATTTTCCCTCTCGTTTTACGTGACCTTGTGGGCATCGCGTTTATTCTGAATTTTACACAGGTTACGAAGTCTCTGCCAGTGAGAAGTTTGTTGCCCTCTGTAATCCATCGATGTTGGGATGGTGTTTTGGCTGAGTGTTTAAGTGGGTTTTCGTCCACTGACTTATGAAGTGTGCGGGCCCATTTCTCATCCAATTCTTTTTGAGAGCTTATGACGGTGTTGTTGTCATGTAGCATTTTCTCACATTTTGCGATCTCGAGCTTGTGGAAGCTTGAGTCGGTAGAGATCAAGTTCTGGATTCTATTTTTGCGTCTAAGGGGTACGAGCCACCTAAGGGATGGAATTGATAATCCGCCCTCTCTACAGTGGGCATAAAAGTACGCTAATGTTACGTCATTCGGTAGTCTTAGCCATGATCTTATGGCTTTACTTATCAATCCGTCCAGCGTTTTGAGGTACCCGATTTTTGCATGACCCAATACTAGTTGGTGAAGTATTCTGGGTATGCCTACAGTTCGTAGTGCAAAAAGTCTTTGTTGAGGTTTTAACGGTGCCTTAGTTAATTTGTCAATGATTGTTAGTAATTTTAATCTCACGTTCCCTAGGTTTGCACCTTCGGGATTGAACTGGACACCGAGGTAGCTCCAGCTATCCACTCTTGTGAGTGCGGGTAGTGTTTGACCGTTGCAGCTAAATGTAGTTGTTTTATCTATAATCGACTTTTTGACGTGCGGCACGTTCTTGATCGTAACTGTAAATGACTTGTTATTGTTTATAATTAAGCCACAGTTAGACATATATTGACTGGCATGATCTAATAACTTCTGCAAACCTCCGACCGACGATGCTACCAAGACTAGTTCGTCGGCAAAAGCAAGAATATTGTAGAAGCATCCGTCAACATTGACCCCGATTTCTGGTGGGGTTCTTTCAATCATCCTGTTCATGATCATGTTAAAGAGGACCGGAGACAGAGGATCTCCCTGCTTGACACCGCACCTCGGACTAATGGGATCCGAGGTGAAGCGGCCAAACCGGAGTCTGGTCCAACCCCTTCTATATAGATCACTAACATAGTTGATAAATGGTTGTGGCAGGTTATAATATTTCAATGTATCGGTCAGAGCTCTATGGGAGATCGAATCAAATGCCTTTGCCACGTCTATAGAGGCTAAATAGAGTGGTTTCTTATTTTGCCTGTGGTACCTTAGCAACCGGTCAAGCGCAAAGATGTTATATGCGCACCCGTCGACAGCTTGAAAGGCTTTCTGTCTCTCGTCGATCTTGACTCCACTAAGCAGTCGCCTAGCGAGTACTTCATTTAATGTTCTTGTAAGGACCGATGAAACTGTTATCGGTCTATAATCCCCTGGGTTTTCCGCGTTATCCTTTTTGGGAATCAAAGAAGTATAGGATTCAGTCATTGTGTCAGAAACGCGACCCATATATAGTATAACATTAAATAGATTTACCAATAGATTTATGGGCATCGACCTCAGTAGGTTAACTGATATGCCATCGGGCCCAGGGGCCGAATTCCTCGCTGGAAGTGAATCTTTAACTTCCTGGGAGGTAATTGGGCTCCATAAGTGCGAGAGATCGTCGGTTCTCGCTTCATCAGTGCCTGGTGTTTCAGAGGACGAGCATGTTAATAAGTTTTGCCGGTATTGCACCATTATATCAGATGGAGGCATGACAGTTGTCGTTTTGCTGTCTAGTAAATAGGATATGAATTTACTAGGGTTCTTAGCCCAGTATTTTTGAGTGTTTTTATATGCTATTCTACGCAACTGTCTCTTACTTATTATTGGTGCATTACCTCTTTTGTTTAATTGAGGCTTAACTTTCCTTTTTATTGGAAAGGTGTCTTTAAGATATTCAGTCACATTTCTTTCTATTTCTTCCGGTGACATTTCTACCGCTCTATGACAAATGCTCACTAGAAGAGAGCTATTAAATTTTTCTGCATCATGTCCTGCAGCGGCTTTTAGTGCATTAGCTAGCTCATGTTTGGAGGTATCCTCAGTGGCTGGAGGGCATGCATTGTTAGTGTTTTGGTTCACAGGCATAGCAAAAAACTCTGCGACCTGGCCTTTATATTTGGGGGATCGCCTTTGGCCTTTGATAGCTTCCAGCGTCCGCCCTGGTGTTACTGCGAGGAGGGCCTTATTTATTTGACCCACACCTTGCCTTATTAAGAGGGCCTCCTCTTTGGCCATCATTTTCTGCTCCTCCTCCGTCCACCTTGCTTTCTTTGGCACTATTTTGGCAAGTTCCTCATCATACCATTCTTTGTGTGTTTTCTGTTCATGAACTCCCCGACCTACTACCGTTGCAAATGTTTTGTTACATGTAGGGAATCACCAATTATGACCTTCTATATTAATCGGTGGGGGTAAACTAGTGGGTTCACCCAAATTTAATTCTAAATTTTCATCATTGTTCCGAGGCTTATTATTTGACGTTGCACCGATTGAGTTACAGGCGAAAGGGTTGGCAGCCCCTAAGCCCAAAATTTCACAGAGGAGGCTTAGTTTGCCCCCGAAGGGGTACTCGCGGTGGGACCCACGAGGAGGAAGGCCACTTGCTAGCTGAGGTCCCGAAGAACCCCAACCACTCCCACCACGAGTCATAGTTACTCCCGCCGTTTACCCGCGCTTGCTTGAATTTCGTCACGTTGACATTCAGAGCACTGGGCAGAAATCGCATTGCGTCAACACCCGCTAGGGCCATCGCAATGCTTTGTTTTAATTAGACAGTCGGATTCCCCTAATCCGTGCCAGTTCTGAGCTGACCGTTGAATGGCGGCCGAAGAGTACGACTGACCGACCGAAGCCGGCACAGAAACCTTGCAGCAAGAAAGATCCGCGGGGGGCCTAGACACGGGACCGAGCTCGGATCTAAGTCACAAGGACAATTTCACCTCGCCCAGGCCCGGCACATCGGCCTACGCCCGCTTCCCACCCAAGCCCGGCAGACCCCGATCCTCAGAGCCAATCCTTATCCCGAAGTTACGGATCCAATTTGTCGACTTCCCTTACCTACATTTATCTATCGACTAGAGGCTCTTCACCTTGGAGACCTGCTGCGGATATGGGTACGAACCGGCGCGACACCTACCGTGGCCCTCTCCTGGATTTTCAAGGTCCGAGGGGAAGATACGGACACCGCCGCAACAGCGGTGCTCTTCGCGTTCCAAACCCTATCTCCCTTCTAGAGGATTCGAACGCTCATACAGAAAAGAAAACTTTTCCCGTATTTCCCGACGGCGTCTCCAGGTCATTTTGGGTTACCCCGACGAACTCTCTTGCGAGGGCCCGATTTGTAAACGGTTCCGCTGCCGGGTTCCGGAATAGAAACGGGATTCCCTTTCGCCCGATGGGTGTGAAATTTTATTCAAAATAAAATACACCAACATCAACATAGGATTTCTCCTAGGGCTTAGGATCGACTGACTCGTGTGCAACGGCTGTTCACACGAAACCCTTCTTCACGTCAGTCCTCTAGGGCCTCGCTGGAGTATTTGCTACTACCACCAAGATCTGCACCGATGGCGGCTCCAGGCAGGCTTACGCCCAAACCCTTCTGCGCACACCACCGCGACCCTCCTACTCACCAGGGCGTCAAAACGAACTATTATGAACGTTTCTCATGCCCTGGCGGCACGACGCTTCTGCGCCATCCATTTTCAGGGCTAATTGCTTCGGCAGGTGAGTTGTTACACACTCCTTAGCGGATTCCAACTTCCATGGCCACCGTCCTGCTGTCTTAAGCAACCAACGTCTTTCATGGTATCCCATTAGCGTCGTTTAGGCGCTTTAACTCGGCGTTTGGTTCATCCCACAGTGCCAGTTCTGCTTACCAAAAATGGCCCACTAGGCACTCTGATCCAAATATCTGGCTTCACTATTCAAGCAAGCCAGAGATCTCACCCATTTAAAGTTTGAGAATAGGTTGAGGTCGTTTCGGCCCCAAGGCCTCTAATCATTCGATTTACCGGATGAGACTCACTCATCGAATGCCAGCTATCCTGAGGGAGACTTCGGAGGGAACAAGCTACTAGATGGTTCGATTAGTCTTTCGCTCCTATACCCAGTTCCGACGATCGATTTGCACGTCAGAATCGCTACGGTCCTCCATCAGGGTTTCCCCTGACTTCGACCTAACCGGGCATAGTTTACCATCTTTTGGGTCCTACCGTGTACGCTCTGAGTGCGTCTCTTCTCGCAATGAGAGTGAGACGCCTCGGGATTGCAAGCACGCATCCGTAGATGCGGTCCGTCATCCTTCAGTTTACTTAAGCAAACCTTTACGTTCATTGCGCCTTTAGGTTTTGTATTTCCCAATGACTCGCGCACATGCTAGACTCTTTGGTCCGTGTTTCAAGACGGGTCCTGAAAGTACCCAAAGCAATAGCATCGCTGACCGGTAATAGAGTCCGTTCGAGAACACGGTAGCTAACAGCTCGAGGCGGCATCGATGCCGGACTAGGTCCGACGGCCAATAACCGTCCGTGCTTGCAACCGGCCGAACGCTTAAAAGCGACCCTATACCATATCATTTATACCGTCTGGCAGTCGGCCGGAGCACGCGGGGTCTGGCGCGAATAAATTCGTGACAGGCTACCGCCGCGGTCGTAGATCGACACCAAACGGGTCGCGACTAGTCCTACTGCACTCTCAAGCAACTCGACTCTGAGGAGAGATCCTCTCGATACGCGCAACGGTCGCTACGGGCCTGGCACCCTCTATGGGTAAATGGCCCCATTCAAGATGGACTTGAACTCGCTGCAACGCACCGAGATAATCGGATCCTCCCTAACACTACATTTCCCAGCGTCCGTCTCCGGCCGCGAGATTTAGTGCTGGGCTCTTCCCTGTTCGCTCGCCGCTACTAAGGGAATCCTAGATAGTTTCTTCCCCACCGCTTAGTAAAATGCTTAAATTCAGCGGGTAATCTCATCTGCTCTGGGGTCGTATTATGATTATGATGTGCTTGCAAATGTTAGTAAGCAAGCGCACACAAAATCGACGAGGAACCTTTGAATCGTCCAAATTTGCCGGAACGAAACCGCATTTCGAAGAGTTCGGGTTTCCGGTTATCGGGAGGGTCGCAAGAATATAAAATCTCTAGGACACACAACCCGCCGTAATCCCACAGAACGTCAACGAACGGAAATGTCCGATGTTGCAAAGTGGACTGGCTCACACGTTGAGTGAATTATTTAAGAGCACGCATATACGCGAAACTCCATCATTCGCCGGCAAGCCGTTTAAAGCAAGCGGCAGTCTGGTAATGTTATACGACTCTCAGCCAGAGGTGGTCCGGGAACAGTAGCCGAGGACCGCAATGTGCGTTCGAAATGTCAATGTTCATGTATCCTGCAGTTTACATGTCGAGGCGCAATTAGCTGCGTTCTTCATCGACCCACGAGTCAAGTGATCCACCGTTCAGGGTGATTTTATATATATTTATACATGTTTCGATCGTGATTACCTCGAAATCGTTTAAGATAACTCGGGCCATTCTGAAACTAGTATGATTATTATGGTTACAATTAGTACCATAATAATTACCTTCGCGTTTCGGTCCGAGATACAAAATCTCGCTTCAAAATTGAAATATGTATATTTCACTGTGTGTGAGATTGAAAAATCTGCTTTCGCTGATTTTTCATTTTCTTAAAACAACGCAATGAAGCGAATGTTCAAATTCTAGAGTATATAGAATACTAACGCAAGCGTTTACTACAATTGACTTTAAAACACTAGACTTTCATCTAGCGCCCAAAGAATTGATTGAGCTATGCGTTTAAAGTATAATATTCAAAAAGAACGCCGTTTTCACAACGAACTTCGTCATTCGCTCAGGGATCTGGCGATACCGAGCAGATATACATGGCAGTGCTCTCACACAATGCATAAGAGCGCTAAGCGGTTGTAAACCGCGTCACGCTGCTTTTGCACACTGCGCAATATTTTGCGACTAGCTCCGGTCAAACGTTAATAAAACGAATGATCATTGCCAGAGGCTTTTGCCCACAGTATATTATACTATAGGAGCGCACTTGATTACAGCAATAATTTGTCGAGTAATCACAAGATTTCATATTTGCGGTCAGCAGACCCAAATAATTTCAACTCGCACCGATAGAACGTTCATAAAACGAATGATCCTCGGTGCGAGAAGCTTCGTCAGTTCTGCTGCACCATCCACCTATTTGACTTTAGTCAATTTGTAAAATCCTATATTATTAAAATATATATATTTTATATTTGCGGTCCGCAGACCCAAATAATTTCAACTCGCTCCGATCGAACGTTCATAAAACGAAAGACCATCGCTGCGAGAAGCTTTGCTAGTTCTGCTACATATCACATATATTTGACCGTAGTCAATTTGTAAAATCCTATATTATTAAAATATATAGATTTTATATTTGCGGTCCGCAGACCCAAATAATTTCAACTCGCTCCGATCGAACGTTCATAAAACGAAAGACCATCGCTGCGAGAAGAACGGGGTATATAATTCTAGATATGGCTCACAACATTATTAAAAGTTACGCTAATATATCATTGACAGACTAAAAGTATCGAATATGATGTAAAAACTACACCAGGGAATGATATCCGTACCTGCCTGAACAACATAGCGTACTTTAGCCTGAGCTTGCTCGCATCGCACTCGACACGACCTATCCCCCTATATAAGGCGCGCGGCCACAGCGTAAGTATTCGACTGAGTCCCAAACGACGTCATTTTGACCTGCGGCGAGGCGTCGCTCCGGGTTACGGTGTGAATCGTCAAGACAAAAGTCTGGGAAAATTTCGAACTGTGAACCCTTATGATAGAAAATTTTTTTTCGAAAATTTTGTTAGATGTTCAAACAGTTTTATATATATATGGATAATATGAATTATAGTTAATTATTGAGTTTTTAGGTGTTTTTTTTTTGGGTTTTTTAAAGTTTTGTTTAAAAATATGTATTTATTGATTTTTATAGATCTCAATGAATATAATACGAATTTATATATAGTTATATTTTTTTTAATTATTTGTTTGCATTTTCTAATTTTACAATAAATGTTCACACCAGTTTTCCTCGATTTTCTCTTAAACGGTAAAAGATACGAAAAAACTTTGTTCGTACGAAAGATGCAGAATAAAATAACGAATAAAATAGGTATATAAATGGTTAGGTGTGTTCATATAATTTTCTCTAGATTTTCCGATTTTTCCGAAATTTCACGACGGCAACTCGCCTGTAGGCCACACCGTGCAAAATTCGAAGTTGTGATATATGGAAAAAGAACTAAGAATTTTGAGACCTTTCTAACGATGTATAATACTTTATATGTTTTCTTTAGAGAAATATCGATTCGTGAGGAGTGTTGCTTCAACCTAACTGCACTTTGCATTTTGACAAGTTAACAACTACACAGATTGCTCTATACTATCTAAACGGTAAAAGATACGAAAAAACTTTGTTCGTACGAAAGATGCAGAATAAAATTACGAATAAAATGGTATATAAATGGTTAGGTGTGTTCATATAATTTTCTCTAGATTTTCCGATTTTTCCGAATTTTCACGACGGCAACTCTCCTGTAGGCTACACCGTGCAAAATTCGAAGTTGTGATATATGGAAAAAGAACTAAGAATTTTGAGACCTTTCTAATGATGTATAATACTTTATATGTTTTCTTTAGAGAAATATCGAATCGTAAGGAGTGTTGCTTCAACCTAACCGAACTTTGCATTTTGACAAGTTAACAACTACACAGATTGCTCTATACTATCTAAACGGTAAAAGATACGAAAAAACTTTGTTCGTACGAAAGATGCAGAATAATATTACGAATAAAATGGTATATAAATGGTTAGGTGTGTTCATATAATTTTCTCTAGATTTTCCGATCTTTCCGAATTTTCACGACGGCAACTCGCCTGTAGGCCACACCGTACAAAATTCGAAGTTGTGATATATGGAAAAAGAACTAAGTATTTTGAGACCTTTCTAATGATGTATAATACTTTATATGTTTTCTTTAGAGAAATATCGAATCGTGAGGAGTGTTGCTTCAACCTAAAAGCACTTTGCATTTTGACAAGTTAACAACTACACAGATTGCTCTATACTATCTAAACGGTAAAAGATACGAAAAAACTTTGTTCGTACGAAAGATGCAGAATAAAATTACGAATAAAATGGTATATAAATGGTTAGGTGTGTTCATATATTTTCTCTAGATTTTCCGATTTTTCCGAATTTTCACGACGGCAACTCGCCTGTAGGCCAGACCGTGCAAAATTCGAAGTTTGTGATATATGGAAAAAGAACTAAGTATTTTGAGACCTTTCTAATGATGTATAATACTTTATATGTTTTCTTTAGAGAAATATCGAATCGTGAGGAGTGTTGCTTCAACCTAAAAGCACTTTGCATTTTGACAAGTTAACAACTACACAGATTGCTCTATACTATCTAAACCGTAAAAGATACGAAAAAACTTTGTTCGTACGTAAGATGCAGAATAAAATTACGAATAAAATGGTATATAAATGGTTAGGTGTGTTCATATAATTTTCTCTAGATTTTCCGATTTTTCCGAATTTTCACGACGGCAAATCGCCTGTAGGCCACACCGTGCAAAATTCGAAGTTGTGACCCTAGTAGCAATGAATCTGATCTGAATATGATTTTTATGTAAGCTAAATATGATTTTCAAATATTGAGCCCATATGATTTTGTTAACATTCGGTCGTATTCCGCTCAGATTCGTAATGAGGGACGAATGCGGGAATATGATATTTAGCTTATACGATTTGCTTAACATTTTTCTATACTACGCTCATATTCCGAATGAAAGGAGAATATGTGGAAATAATATTTATACCATATTGAAATATTTATATAAACCATATTCAAAATTATTGACCATATATTCTGAAATATTAAATATTATTCAATTAATATTGAACAAACACCATTAATAAAAAAAAATTATGTATTCTGAATAAATATTTACAATTTTTAAATAGACAGTATATTGAATTTCATCAATTTTATTACAATTTTCAAATCATTTTTCATGATTATAGGATATATAATATTTAAAATATATTTAGTATGTATAATATAACATTTTGTGCCATAATTAATTTTATTATAGTCTACTCTACATATTATTTTCAATGATTATAGGATATAAAATATTAAAAATATATTTAATATTTATGATATAACTTTTCGTGCCATAATTAATGTTTGTTTATGTATAAATACTAATCATTTGAGATATTAAGAGTTCACTTGTCTGTTTACTTGATTTTCCATGTCAGTGAGGTTATAACAAATTATTATTTCATATTATACACCAATAACTCTGTTATTCACTACAATTTCACACACCAAGTTTCGTTTTTAATTTCACAAAATAATATTTTATCCACACATTAACTTTTATTAATTTTATCACAGTTTACACACTATTATTATTCTTTATTACTTAAATATTTAACAAACTTCTGGAACAACGCTTCGACAAATTTCTTGTGCCAAGGAAGACGCGTTTCTATGTGTGCGTGTGTCGAATTTCGATAGTTGGTATAACGGTATAACACAGTATGACACTGATGATTAATGTGCGGTTCAAGTATTTATATTCAATACAATAAAATTATGAGTTAATTAGGGTATTATATATATATATATATATATATATATATATATATTTATTTATTTATTTATGCGGAAATAGATATCAGTAAATAAATATCAGGCAGTACATCTTTTATAATATTTTTCCAGCGTTTTTAATGATAACCTGTTTTCACGTTCTTTTAAAAACGTAATCTATAAATTATTAATAATATATATATATATATATATATATATATATATATATATATATATATCTTGATATATTATATATATATATATATTAAACAGCGAAGTTTTTATGCTAGGCTAGTGAGTCAAAAATCAGGGTCACAATCTCTGTCGAATATTTTACGAAGTGTATTAGTTTAAAAATAAATAAATTTATTAATTTTGGTTAATAAATCGATGACTATTTATTCACCATACATAACTGATGTATTTGGCCATAACTGAACCCAGCAGGGCAGAAAGAGAGAGCTGCACTTTTGCATGTACTTGAAAGGGACACACAAGCAGTGCACAAAAGGTTCACTTGCAGCCTCTTGCCTGCACACACACATTGATAAAAAGGACATTTTGTCGAATAAATCCACAATATTTTGTCAAGCGCAAATTTATTTTTCTATATTTAACTATTTTTGATAATAATAATTTAAATATAACTGCAGCTAATATTGTATTTAATAATTGTAGTAATAATATTTGTATTATATTGTTACTATCTTAATTTTTATCAATGGCAAAACATATTTTATAATATTATATTTGAACATAACTTTATAAAGATATAAATACATTATTATAATAATATATCTGTGCATGTGATATTGTAATATGTCTATGCATGAAAGATTCATGGAACAATATAAAACACAAAGTTAAAAATATAAATAGATATATTATAACATATGATTAATAATTTCGGAAAGCAGATTTTACAAAAAAATTATATTTATTCCATACCGATTCTACAAAATGAGAAACCATATTTTCCATCCATATTGAGAAATACAAGAAAAAACATATTCCACATTCGTTCTTTATTAGCAAAATCTTAAATGATTTGTATGTGAATAATTCTATATTCTAAATCCTACAATATTAGTACTCTCATAGACAGCTTATATTTAGCAATGTGAATAAACCATGTAAAATTCATATTCAGTTTCTCATATAAATCCCACATTCAGCAATATCGAAAAATCATATGTAAAACATATCATATATCGCTCATATTCGTTCCACATTTAGCAATATGGAAAATTCATGTGAATCTAATATGAATCGTCTCATATTCAGCTCATAGTAATCGCACGTTGTGAACGTGGGCTCAACATTATTTAACATAAGCTACACTTCAAATATTTAGCTTGCATTAAAATCATCTCCAGCTCAGATGTATTTCTACTGGGGGATATATGGAAAAAGAACTAAGAATTTTGAGACCTTTCTAATGATGTATAATACTTTATATGTTTTCTTTAGAGAAATATCGAATCGTGAGGAGTGTTGCTTCAACCTAACCGCACTTTGCACTTTGACAAGTTAACAACTACACAGATTGCTCTATACTATCTAAACGGTAAAAGATACGAAAAAACTTTGTTCGTACGAAAGATGCAGAATAAAATTACGAATAAAATGGTATATAAATAGTTAGGTGTGTTCATATAATTTTCTCTAGATTTTCCGATTTTCCGAATTTTCACGACGGCAACTCGCCTGTAGGCTACACCGTGCAAAATTCGAAGTTGTGATATATGGAAAAAGAACTAAGAATTTTGAGACCTTTCTAATGATGTATAATACTTTATATGTTTTCTTTAGAGAAATATCGAATCGTGAGGAGTGTTGCTTCAACCTAACCGCACTTTGCATTTTGACAAGTTAACAACTACACAGATTGCTCTATACTATCTAAACGGTAAAAGATACGAAAAAACTTTGTTCGTACGAAAGATGCAGAATAAAATTACGAATAAAATGGTATATAAATGGTTAGGTGTGTTCATATAATTTTCTCTAGATTTTCCGATTTTTCCGAATTTTCACGACGGCAAATCGCCTGTAGGCCACACCGTGCAAAATTCGAAGTTGTGATATATGGAAAAAGAACTAAGAATTTTGAGACCTTTCTAATGATGTATAATACTTTATATGTTTTCTTTAAAGAAATATCGAATCGTGAGGAGTGTTGCTTCAACCTAACCGCACTTTGCATTTTGACAAGTTAACAACTACACAGATTGCTCTATACTATCTATACGGTAAAAGATACGAAAAAACTTTGTTCGTACGAAAGATGCAGAATAAAATTACGAATAAAATGGTATATAAATGGTTAGGTGTGTTCATATAATTTTCTCTAGATTTTCCGATTTTTCCGAATTTTCACGACGGCAACTCGCCTGTAGGCTACACCGTGCAAAATTCGAAGTTGTGATATATGGAAAAAGAACTAAGAATTTTGAGACCTTTCTAATGATGTATAATACTTTATATGTTTTCTTTAGAGAAATATCGAATCGTGAGGAGTGTTGCTTCAACCTAACCGCACTTTGCATTTTGACAAGTTAACAATTATACAGATTGCTCTATACTATCTAAACGGTAAAAGATACGAAAAAACTTTGTTCGTACGAAAGATGCAGAATAAAATTACGAATAAAATGGTATATAAATGGTTAGGTGTGTTCATATAATTTTCTCTAGATTTTCCGATTTTTCCAAATTTTCACGACGGCAACTCGCCTGTAGGCCACACCGTGCAAAATTCGAAGTTGTGATATATGGAAAAAGAACTAAGAATTTTGAGACCTTTCTAATGATGTATAATACTTTCGTGAGGAGTGTTGCTTCAACCTAACCGCACTTTGCATTTTGACAAGTTAAAAACTACACAGATTGCTCTATACTATCTAAACGGTAAAAGATATGAAATAACTTTGTTCGTACGAAAGATGCAGAATAAAATTACGAATAAAATGATGTAAACTCGATATATGTCATAATATATTTTTCATGAGATTTTTCAATTTTTCCTTTAAATTAAAAAATGTTTTAAATTTTTCGCTGACTTTAAATTCATTTGCGGGTTATGCTTTTTTTTACAATATTGTTTCGAATGATGTAAAAAGTTAAATTAGCGAGGTGCCTCAATATGCAAAAAATTGGCCCACCCTATTGATATTTCTTAGTAAAACCCGTATATTTAACCACAATTTTCTAAGAAACCAATGGATAGGGAGGGCTAAATCATTATAGTAGTAAAATTAAGCGATATGGGCACCTTTTCATATGAAATATATGTGTTATTTAAATGAATTTTGACTGCAAAACCATATATCGCAAATAACTTTTTAGCCAGCGAAATTTTCAATAAAATACCTTTTTTTAATAAGTAAATGTATTAATTTAGGCATGTGAGTAATTCAAATTGTGAGTTTTATTTTTATTAAGAGTTTGTGCTGGGGTTTTTTAATCGGGTTTAGTTTGTTGTTATTTATTTCCATCAGAGTGCGCTAGTATTTTTTTTATAATAATTCTAGAAATTTCGAAAATAATATATTAATGTGACAATTCCGCATAAATGTTCATTCAGGGTCGTCGTCGGCCCTAATGTTTATTAGGGCGTCAAGTATCTATGGAGAGTTCTTATTTAAATTCAGGCGCAAGTGCCAGTAATTTGAATCAAATGCACTCGCATGATCAAATTACATTTGGACCAGCAGAAGAATTTACAGGAGTGAATCTTTCGACAATTATGGAAGTTATCAGGTATTATTTTTATTTGGCGGAAAAATCAAAAAAACAAAATAAAATGTTTTCATATAAAACATTTACTCCAAATGTGGTAACGAAATTGATTCAGACGTGGGAAAAAATTGATATTCCAATTATGGAGAAACGAAGTATCGCTAGAAAATTGAACCGATTGATTGATAAATATAAAAGTACAAATAAAAGCAAGTCTACTCAAGCATCATTTCAGGAGTTTGTAGAATTTACGAAAGAATTATTTTATATTGGAAAATGCAAATGCGATTTGCGAAGAATACTGTGTTCTTGCGGATTGATTCCAGAACATTTACAAGCGTTTATGATGGATCAACATAATTAGACAGTCTATAATGAGTTAAATTCTGTTTTTTATATGAATTAAATAATATTTTTAAATGTGGATTAAATAATAATTTTGAATTTGGGGTAAATATTGTTTATTTATATTAATCTTATATTGATTTTCAATATTGAGCTTATATTAGTTTTGAATAGGATTTTAATATTGTTTATCAATATATATTATAAGGAGCCCATATTGGTTTTAATATTGACACTTACACAAAGGCATTAATGTAAAAAAATGTATCAAACTATTAATTACGATCGAGCATATGACCTTTTAAAAGTTTTAATCGTGTTTTTGGTGATAATCAATTATTTAAAGTTAATTTTTTTCGTAACCCTTATAAAGACCACATATTTCCCAAGTTCAATAATACTGAAGAAACGAATCGTGGCTGCCCAGAAAAAATGCATAACCCCCACATTTAAAATTTATATTGAATTTATAAGAAAAATGTATCAAACTATTAATTGCGATCGAGCATATGACTTTTTAAAAGCTTTAATCATGATTTTGGTGCTAATTAATTATTTAAAGTTAATTTTTTCGTAACCCTTATAAAGACCACATATTTTCCAAGTTCGATAATACTGAAGAAACGAATCGTGGTTGCCCAGAAAAAAAATGCATAACCCCACATTTGAAATTTATATTTAATTTATAAGAAATATGTATCAAACTATTAATTGCGATTGAGCATATGACTTTTTAAAAGCTTTAATCATGATTTTGGTGCTAATTAATTATTAAATGTTAATTTTTTTCGTGACCCTTATAAATACCATGTATTTCCCAAGTTCGATAATACTGGAGAAACGAATCTTGGTCGCCCAGAAAAAAAATGCATGAAACCCACATTTAAAATTTATATTGAATTTATAAGAAAAATGTATCAAACTATTAATTGCGATCGAGCATATGACTTTTTAAAAGCCTTAATCATGATTTTGGGGCTGATTAATTATTTAAAGTTATTTTTTTTCGTGACCCTTATAAATACCATGTATTTTCCAAGTTCGATAATACTGAAAAAACGAATCTTGGTCGCCCAGAAAAAAAATGCATGAAACCCACATTTCAAAATTATGTATAATTTGTGTAAATATAAAATTAGAGGCGTAAATCAGATGGGAAACATGTTTATTATTTGTAATAAACCATATAAAACACTTTTCCGATGAATTTTTCAAATTTTCCATAATTTTGAAAACAAATATTGTCCGGTCCATCTAAAGACAAGATTCGAATATTGCGCCACGATATTTTACCCCTCTAGCCACGATACATTTCTACTAGTATGTTGGTTTTGATTTTAAAAGCAGTTCGGAAAGTTCACAAAATACTTCTCATATAAACGTGGTCCATATAGTCGAAGATATAAGGCTCCAAACTATGCCTTAATGTGCGACAGATTTGCAATTTCTGATAGAGTTGGTGCTGGCGTGGTGTCAGCAATCCTGCGTGACCTGGGCGTAACGGATGATTGGGGCAATCCTGTCATTATGGATAAAAATAAAAGCGTTCGTGCGAGGCAGAAAAATAGGCAAGCTCTACACAAACGATATGATTCTTCTGAATTAATAGCATTTTTATTTGACGGCCGAAAAAATGATTCTATTACCATGGAAAAAAGCGATAAGAAGTTTTACCCACGAATGATTAAAGAAGCGCATTTAGTTATTTTAAAGGAACCAAATTGCCAATTGTTGGGTTACACAAAATTGGAAATGAGAAAAGTTTACTTCATGTAGTCTGAGGTATCCGTAAGTTACTGATTTCAAAAAGCCGGAAAATGTTTTTAACCTGTTTCGATGCAAGATTCTAGGTTAGGCTTACTCGCTAATGTTCCCTAAAAGTTTACTTGATGTAGTCTGAGGTATCCGTAAGTTACTGATTTCAAAAAGCCGGAAAATGTTTTTAACCTGTTTCGATGCAAGATTCTAGGTTAGGCTTACCCGCTAATGTCCCCTAAAATTTTACTTGATGTAGTCTGAGGTATCCGTAAGTTACTGATTTCAAAAAGCCGGAAAATGTTTTTAACCTGTTTTGATGCAATATTCAAGGTTAGGCTTACTCGCTAAAGTCCCCAAAATGTTTACTTGATGTAGTCTGAGGTATCCGTAAGTTACTGATTTCAAAAAGCCGGAAAATGTTTTTGACCTGTTTCGATGCAAGATTCTAGGTTAGGCTTACTGGCTAATGTCTCCTAAAAGTTTACTTGATGTAGTCTGAGGTATCCGTGAGTTACTGATTTCAAAAAGCCGGAAAATGTTTTTAACCTGTTTCGATGCAAGATACTAGGTTAGGCTTACTCGCAAATGTCCCCTAAAAGTTTACTTGATGAGTCTGAGGTATCCGTAAATTACTGATTTCTAAAAGCCGGAAAATGTTTTTAACCTGTTTCGATGCAAGATTCTAGGTTAGGCTTACTCGCTAATGTCTCCTAAAAGTTTACTTGATGTAGTCTGAGGTATCCGTAAGTTATCGATTTCAAAAAGCCGAAAAATGTTTTTAACCTGTTTCGATGCAAGATTCTAGGTTAGGCTTACTGTCTAATGTCCCCTAAAAGTTCACTTGATGTAGTCTGAGGTATCCATATGTTACTGATTTCAAAAAGCCGGAAAATGTTTTTAACCTGTTTCGATGCAAGATTCTAGGTTAGGCTTACTCGCTAATGTCCTCTAAAAGTTTACTTGATGTAGTCTGAGGTATCCGTAAGTTACTGATTTCAAAAAGCCGGAAAATGTTTTTAACCTGTTTCGATGCAAGATTCTAGGTTAGGCTTACTCGCTAATGTCCCCTAAAAGTTTTCTTGATGTAGTTTGAAATTATATATAAATACTGAATATTTTGTTAAAAAGGAAATAAATATACTGAATATTTTATTATAAAAGAATCGAAATATTTATAGGTTGGAAGTTACTAATTATTTAGAGTATATTACAAAAATTAAATAAAAATAGCAACTTGCACGTATTTTGCACATTGACAACTTACACGTATTCTGCAAATTGACAACTTGCACGCATTCTGCAAATTGACAACTTGCACGTATTTTACACATTGACAACTTGCACGCGTTTTGCATTATAGATAACTTATACGTACTTTGCATATTAGCAACTTGTACGCATTTCCAAGAAATTTAGCAAAAAACATTCTCCCTATTTAGAATTTAATGAATTATATCATATATTTATATTAAAAAATTATGAAAAGTTTTTCTTAAAAACATATATTTCGTAAACATACAAAATATTTATAACTATTCTCTTGACATTATGGTTATTGAAAGAAATAATGAATATTTCTAGTATTGGAATTTGTCGATTAGTTTTGATTTACGTGCTGACTCACGCACGTTGTACAAAATAGTTAGGTAGATACCGAAGAAGTGTCACATGTACAGCATGTACAAGTTTTCGACTGTCAAGCCTACTGATTGTGGCATGCTGCAATGCGACGGCTTAAGGCTTATGCTCTAATAGCGTGGGGTGACGTCAAGCCAACATGACGAATCCCCAAGCCAAGGGCTGAGTCTCAACGGATCGCAGCGTGGTAACTGCTCTGCCTAGTACAACACCCCGCCAGGTACCTAAGTCGTTTACAAACGATTCCGAGTCTCTACATCGAACTAGTGACCCATGATCGACCGCTATAGGCAAGACAGATATAACGGACGGATATCGCCCCTGCCCAGCGCCTCATTCGGCTAAAAATGGCTCGTGCGATAAACGGCGTGTGCCGAATATCTAATAAATCACATTGTATTGAGCCTTTCGACTCACGAGACTCTTAGAGATATCGTTGCTTACTTTGTCTAGAAAGGATACGGCCTTAGAGGCGTTCAGGCATAATCCCGATTCATCAGTAGGGTAAAACTAACCTGTCTCACGACGGTCTAAACCCAGCTCACGTTCCCTGTTTGTGGGTGAACAATCCAACGCTTGGCGAATTCTGCTTCGCAATGATAGGAAGAGCCGACATCGAAAGATCAATAAGCAACGTCGTTATGAACGCTTGGCTGCCGCAAGCCAGTTATCCCTGTGGTAACTTTTCTGACACCTCTTACTGAAATCTCTTCAAGCCAAAATGATTGATAGGCCATGCTTTCGCAGTCTCTGTGCACACTGAACAACGGGATCAAGCCAGCATTTGCCCTTTTGCTCTACGCGAGGTTTCTATCCTCGCTGAGCTGGCCTTAGGACACCTGCGTTATTATTTGACAGATGTACAGCCCTAGTCAAACTCCCCGCCTAGCAGTTTCCTCGAATCGGATCACGCTAGAGTATTGTTGGCGATCGGCGCAATGGCTCACACCACTCTTATGCGCTTGGCTCTAGAAAACCGTGACAGTCGAAACGCAAGTTTTCGACGCACGCTTTCCGTCCAATCGAGTAAGTAAAAAAACGATGAAAGTAGTGGTATTTCACCGACGATATTACTATCTCCCACTTATGCTACACCTTTCATGTCTCCTTACAATGCCAGACTAGAGTCAAGCTCAACAGGGTCTTCTTTCCCCGCTAATTTTGCCAAGCCCGTTTCCTTGGCAGTGGTTTCGCTAGAAAGTAGATAGGGACAGTGGGAATCTCGTTAATCCATTCATGCGCGTTACTAGTTAGATGACGAGGCATTTGGCTAAATCTGTCCCAGTGTCGGGATACTTCCTGGTTTTCGACCAGTCGCAATTTATGTAGCGCATGATTTCCTCGAGACCAGAGTGCTATGTCGAGAGACAAAAACACCCTAATAGCCGCGGTTCCATCATGCGCTATTGTGACGCAGGATTAACAAGTCTATCCCACGGGCACCACCTACTTCCCACCGAGGCCACCGCCGGCCCAGGCATGGAAAAACCACCAGTGTTGGAGACCGAGTAGCAGCAACGCGGATCGCTACCGGTCCAATTCAACACTGATGTAGAGGATCCCTCGCATGTCCATCCGCAACCTACTTTGCAGGGAACAGCAGAGTTTAGTCAGCCACCGATCGCCCTGAATCCCCGTAGAGATGCAGTGCGATCGAGGACCGTCCACGGGGCACCGCGCGGAGGTATCTGCTGCCTTTGACGGGCTATTATAGGATAAAAAAGGAAAACAAGGGGAGGAAATAATAACCTGTCAAATGCCTCACAAGCCAGAAGGGCTACACATAACATAAATGGGACATTACAGACATCACAAATGGGCCTCCCGTGACTGTCCTTCTGCGCTATTAGGAATCATTGAATGAGTATATGGGAATCATTTGAGCCCGCAGCTCCGACACATGCGGGGTGCGCTTCAGGAGGTCAACGCCCAGTTCAAATTAGTTTTGTCAGTAGAAGTCATGGTCCGAGTGTGGTTGTGTGGGGAACCGCCAACATCGCACACTATCCGTCGAGAAATCTGTTGCTTATCTCGATGGATGTTCTTAGGGCAACAAGGGACGAGGTTAGGCCAGTGCATTTAGGATGTTTGGAAAGGAGGGATATATTGAGTAAGGTGCTTGGGGGTGGGGCGCCACGAGACCCAACAACTATCGGGAGAACCCGGCACTGTGTAGTGCCCGTGACGTTGAGTACCTCTGGGTAGAGGCACTCATATTTATGGATTTTTTCGGAATAGGCTTTGCCGAGAGAATTGCCCTGCTCAAATCTAACAGTAATATCGACAATATATGATCGATCGCCGTCCCAGAGAACGAGGTCGGGCCTAAGCCGTTTCCCGTCAACAGTGAACGTCGCTTTGGTCATATAATGTCCGGCAGGGTACTTGTCGATAAAATCATTACGGCATAGAGTCACGATCTCGTTGTGTCTATGTATTCTCTGCGGCTTAACAAAGGAACACTGGCCCAGCACATGTCCAAGGGTCTCATTGGCGGAGTGACATCGTCGGCATTTTATGTCGTTCATGGGTGTTGCTCTAGCAAGGGCTGCTTTGCACCCGAACGTATTTGTACGAAGGCGAAGAGCATCGATATAACGTGAGTTGCCCTTGAGAAGGTGGGGCCTCCAGAGCCAGGAATTCCCGATTCGGTCCTTTCGGAAACATGGAGCTCCTAGACCCTGGGACGCGCAACTCGCCCATCTTCTAAACTCTTCCTAGATGGCTCCTCTCTTCGCACTTTCTATGGCCTTGATGGTTAGGGGACCTCTAATGCCTGCACGATATGCCATCTCTGCAACTTTGATACCGACGTTGTTCTGTTCCCATAATGCCTCCAAAAAGGGGTCGCCGGAGCATCGATATAAGGAAGGAGTAGGTAGCCACTCGTTCCAATCATGGTAGGCCAAGTCCTCCGTTTCCCGGGGAGGTGTGTAGAAAAGCAAAGCCGGTGGAGTGAGGAAGGTGGAAGATTTCCCTTACAAAGTTGCGAAGAGCCTTATCCAACCCTTGTAAGTCGCCCGGAGATGGCGGGTCGACGGTCAACCGGTACAAATAATGCGGAATGATAAAACGTTTAAGCAGCTCCAATTTCTGAGTGGGCTTCAGCCTTAACCTCTTGATTCTAGGAAGACTGTGATGTAGGTCGCCCACTACCTTTTTGTGCTCAAATCCTTTCCAGGGTGAGAACTTTAGGCCAAGGTAGTCGAAGTGTCCATCGGGCCCGCATTGAGGAAGCGTTTTACCGCTTATCCCAACTTGCGGGTCCGACAGAATCCACGACTTTCCCCGGATTTGAAATTGGAAACTGCTACATTTCTCAAACGCAACATGCATGCCAAGATCAGCCAGAAATTTGGTAGCAATATCTAGCTTCGCTTGAAGATCCTGTGGGGTTTTACCAAAAACCACCAGATCGTCGGCGAAGGCCAGAACAGAGATACTCTGGGAGCCAATTCTTACACCGTCTCCATTGCTCTCCAATTGTTCTAGCAAGGGGTCCAAGACACAGTTGAAAAGCAGTGGAGAAAGCGGGTCTCCCTGCTTGACTCCACGCTTGATATCAACTGTAATCTTATCATTCCCTAGCTTGATCTCGGTGCGGATGTTCTCATGCATGGACATCACCAGTTCTCTTGTGTGGCTGGATAAACCTAGTCGAGCCAACGCGTCTCTGATTGCGGCATGTGGAATCGTGTCGAAGGCTTTGGATATGTCCAATACGGCACATGACAACCCGTTATGTCTCTTGGCAAACTTTGTAAGTTCGCTTAATCCGAAGATGTTAAGAAAGCACCCATTTTCCAGGGTGAACCCTTTTTGCCGATTATTAAGGGTTATACATCTCCGGAAGCCATTTTCGATGACACCGGAGAAAAGTCTTGCCCAGAGCGACGCTATAGTAATTGGGCGCCAGTTCTCCGCGTTAGAACAGTCCTTACCCTTCTTGGGTATGAGAGTAGTAGTACAAACCCTCCAGGACTTGGGGAAGTACCTGGACCAGACAATTATGTTAAAAGGCGGGCTAATACAGTTTCCGTCCCTTCGAGCCTGGTAAGGTCCGCCTTGCTCACACCGCTCGGTCCAACAGCCTTTTTTTGCGTTAATACGCTTAATT